>NW_010358178.1:0-40070 GCF_000414095.1 Morus notabilis | reverse complement strand
GTCAGAGGCTCCGGGATTCTGTAGTAATGAAATTATATTTTAATGTAGTCAAGTGTGGGGCCCGGTTGGGAATCGGCTTTATTAATCCCTAATCGAGCTCCACGTCACCCACCCCGTTTGGGGGGCGTGACAAGTTTGTGATTCCTACGTTTGAAAAACATTAGGAAATTGCCCTTCTTCGATGTTGAATTGGGCATCAATGGGAATATCACCACCATAGCCAGAAGAAGCCATTATGAAAAATAAGAGAGATTGAGAGCGCTTTGAGAGAGATTAAGAGAGATCGAGAGAGATTTAAGCGAGATTAAGAGAGATTTGAGAGAGATTTGAGAGACACTAAGAGAGATTTGAGAGAGATTGAGAGAAATTGAGAGAGAATGAGAGTTTTTGGGTAAGGAAAATGGTTGGGGGAGGGGGGGTATTTATAGGAAAATTTTTGGATTGAAAAAAAAAAATTTCCCCCAAAAATTCGGTTCCAACGCCTAGTAGAATTCAGGCACTCGGATTGGGTCGGGCAATTCGGGCAACAGTAAAAAATATAGCCGTTGGGGTTTGAATTTTCGGACAAAAATTGGGCGGCGGTCGGTTCGGGCAAGAAAATCCGTTGGGTTCAAAATTCGGGTAGAATTCGGGCTAACAGTAAAAAAATTCGGGCAACGGGCAAAATTTGGGGTAACAGTCAAAAAAATTCGGGCAAAGTTTGGGCAAAAATCAGGCAAATTCGGGTTACGCCGGAAAATTTTTTAAAAAAATCTGGCGGGCGGCAAGGTCGACTTTTACACCGGCGGTGGGCAGCCAGAATTGATTTTTTTCAAGCTGCCCGTGCCCGACCAAATATCTCGGATGGACGGCGAATGGCACCTGCCCGCCGTCCCCGAAAATTTTTGGGCACCAGGCATGCCCGCCGCCCGAAGTTGCACCACTACCCTCACCTAAAAATATTTAGGAAGTAAGATATTTCTATGAGTCTGATCTTAATTCCCACCTCAAATCTAGAAGAAGTATTAATGGGATGTTTATTTTAAGGGTTCGTCTATGATTCTGAATCATGATTATTGGTTCTCTACGGTGTTTTTCTCTCATAAAAAATTTGAATTTCAAAAATTAGAATCATGAATCATGATTTTGAATCTATGAACCAAACGTTCAATAAGTTCCTTTTTCTTGAAGAAAGAGGAGCAGCAACTTTAAAAAAAAAAAAAAAAAAAAACTAAATATGCCCTAACTTTAGTTTTAGTTATTTTTTTGGTAGAAACTTCAATTTATTTATTTCCTCCATACAAGCTGAGGTTTTTTTTTTTTTTTTTTTTTTTTTTTTTTTTTTTTTTTTTTGAAGTGCAGTTATATATTATCATTATTATTTCTAATTTATTTAATAAAACAGGAGAATCGAATATTAATTCCATTGGAATTTAATTGTTGATAGTAGCAAATATTTTTTCCCAAAGAAAATAATAGTAAACATCTAAAACAAAAAAGTCCTGTGATCTTGCAAAGAAAATGGTTGTAACAAGTAAAAATAAGGTATATGTATTAAGTTTCTGACGTGTTCGCATTAAGCATGTTATGGAATTGAATGAGAGATGAGCAGATGGGTGATACTTTACTTGTATATATACATCAAGAAAGACACATTTATTAACATCGATAATAATTAAGTTATGACCTAATATTTTAAGGCATGAAACTCAGCTGGAAGTATAGACTTCATAATTATTAACTTTTATTAGGAGTCATAATAATTAATTTTTCATCAAAATGTTTATGGTAGTTCATAGCCTCCTAACAAAAGTTTCTTGCGCTGTAGTCTTGTGACTTGTCATTGTATATATTATATACCTATATAACTATCAACTAAGTATTCGTGTAGAAATTCTTCATAAAAAAAAAATGATATTACATGCGATAGTAGCATCCTACTCATGACGAGGCCAAATCAATTTAACAGTTCTCATCTTAGCAAAGAGCTTCAATCGCCTCAGTATCCTCCACTCATTGAATTTTCTGTGGTTATAATTAAGTAGTAATTAAGCCGGGATTCAATACTAACTATATAGTCGTTTTGTCATACAACGACGTTAAGGATTAACCTTTGATACATTTTGAATGACAATTCAAATTTTTTACTATTAAAAATTTAAAATTCAGCACAATTTTTTTATTCAAACTTATGAAAAAAAACACCCGTAAATCTATTTGCTATTATATTTAGCTGATTTTCATTTCATGATGATGGAAATAATTAGTCTATCTTTTTTTTAAGACTTTTTTGGGTAGACTAGCTTACTGATAGGATTAATTTTTGACTATTAAATCTGATCAAAATCACATTAAATTAAAAAATTATACAAAAAAGATAATGTCTAATATAAATTTAACGATTAAAAAAATAAAGAACTATCAGTAATTTATGCTATGTTTGGTTAGAGGATTCAAACTATGATTTGAATTATGATTCATGGTTCACTATAGTATTTTCTTTCATAAAAAATACACATAAATAAAAAATAATTCTAATCACATAATTTTAATTCATGAATTAAACATCTCCTTAATTTTTTTAGTCATACGAGAAAAATTCCCTTATTTTTTTTTCTTGCCACTTTAGTGTGACCTACGTATACACGTGTCATATTGTATTATTGTATGTAAAATTAGTAAGAGATATGATCATGGCAGAGTCGCTTTCGATCAAGCTGCGCGTGCTTCTGCAGGACTGACCACACTGACCCATCTTCAGTCCAAGTTTCCATCAATGGCTTAGACAAAATGGCGATTCTCTTGAAAGCCATTTATGATCGTCTTCTATTGATGACTTTAATTAATTAATATATCCCTGTTGACTACTGAAAATAACCTTCGACATATCACACTCACAGATATGCTAAAGCATGATAACTAATCAGATGGTGGCAGATAAAAAAGCTCTATACAGCTACGATAATAGAATATTAACCTTTTAATGTATACTTAACACTTTTCATGATATTTAATTTGGAGGTCAGTTCTATTGGCCCTAATGCAGTCAAGGTTTATTGATCGACGTTTATTGTCTTTCATGTAGTAGTGATTGCACCAAAAATCAACAAATGCATTCTTCGGCCTCTTGAAAAAAAACATTTTAACAAATCTTGATTTTTTGAGGAAAAAATTGAACAATAAATCAGAGAAAAAAAAAGTCATCCAACGAACTTAAAGTTTGATACATGTATGAAGAGTTTTAAAATAAGAAAATTTTAGATTTTTCTCATATATATGTTGCTTCTTTAATATGTTTTGTGCTTAATTTTGTTTTTGTTTTTCTTTCTTTCTTAGGCTTTTTATGATTTTATTTTGTAAGACATTTTATTTTCTTTTCTTTTAATAAATTTTCACTAATTCCAAAACAAAAACTACACGTATTGATTTCATGGTCTATAAAAATAAATAAATAAATGGTAATGTCTTGTTTTAGGTTATGTGTTAATTGCCTAGTGTTTTGTTGCCTACTTAATAGTTCTATATTGCAAGAAGAATTTTCGTTTCGATTTGGAATTGGATTGTATGATTCTTTTGACTCGATCGAGTACTGTTTTCTATTTTTGTGATTGGATTTTTTTGTTCTCAATTCAAGTGTCGTCCAAAGTATTATATATATATATATATATATTGGTTTTGGTTTGTCTTTTTACCAAGTTTCGTTATTAAATTGACTAAATAAACAAGAAACTTAAAATAATAAAGAGAGACAGGAGAAATGGTAATACGGTTCGATAATTATCTATTATGTGAGGTCACGTTCAAACGTTTGAACAATCCACTAAGCAAATAAGGTTATAACTCAAATGAACTTATTCAACTCTAGACTCATTCTCTAAATACGACACCTATAAACTTGTAACTACCCAATGGACTTACTCATCGAGCTCTCCTTAACTTAACGTTGAAATCCCTTCAACTCTTAATTTTCTCGAGAAAACTTAAATTTCTTCTCCCAAATAAATAAGAATACAAGTGTTTACCAAATGATTTGACTTTTTAAAATTCTGAGATTCTCAAGGTGTGCTAAGACCTTTGTGAAACTCCAATTGAATAGCCAAACATGCCAACTATAAGAAACTTTAATGCAGTCCATGACTCACAGTCAGTCTGTGCAGACTTTGTTGCAACAAATGCTGCAACAGAGCGGTAAAATCCGAGCCAAAGTCAACATTCTGCAGAATACGAATATCTCCTCCATAAAATGCACTATATTTCTTACAGATCACTTCATGAACCTGGACAGAATAATACCTCAAAGCATAAACGACTTTCCCAATTAAATTTCAAGTTTCCAACAATGCACATAAGTTGATATTTTCCAAATCAATCAAATACAACTAATTTGACACAGTTTCCCAATCATGTTTGCTGCATAATCTGAGTTTCCTTATTGCTTTCAATCAGCCACAAAGTTTCCAAAACAGACTCTCAATTAAATCATTAATAGGAATCCGAAATCCTCATATCAAGCAAAAGGAAAACAATCCACAATTCTCCAAAAGGAAACCTGCAGCAAAACTCAAAACAAAACATTCCCCAAATAATGTCTTTGTTGTCAATCATCCCTCAATCCGATCATCATCAAATCTCGCCCAAAGTAATGCCAACATAAAAAATGAATCAAAGCCGAATGAGGCAAATATCAAGGCTAAAATCCCAACAATATATATTATATATATGTAGGTGGCTATATGTATTTATACACACCCTTCTCTTGCAGCATAGAACTTCTATACGCACATTTCCCGATATCTTTTATAGTTTTTAGAAAGAACCTCTTTAATATAATTTTCTAAAACAAGCTGATCACAATTTTAAGGAAAAAAGAATAAATCTGTTTGAGTGAAGTAATAACGCTTTAAATACTGTAATGCTTAAAAACAAAAGGCAAAAGATGATCAACTTGCGCTCTGCACTTCATCACCAACCATATTAAAATATGATATGTTAAATTAAAAATATAAAAAGAAGCAAAGAAAATGATGGATTTTTTGTTTCTTTTTCCTTTATCGGTGAAAATGGCATGTGAATGCGTGGATATGAAAGTGCCCAGATGAAAAAAGTAACTAGTATTTTGAAAAAGTGAAAAAAGAAATATTCAATCTCTATTTTTATTGTATATTTTTTTCCATCATTGAGCAAGAGTAATTATTGTCTTCACATGACTACATCGAGTTCTCATGAGAATCACACTGGGACAATTATGGGATCCCTTCTCCTTTACACGTATGCAAAAATATTTAATCTTGTGATCTACCAGCATAAATGAACCATATATATACACGTGTATACATATATGCACTAGTTGTAACCTAGTATATGAACACATGAAGATCAAACGGTATAAGCATATTTTATTAATGCAAATTATGAATCTTTATCATAATAAACAGCATACTAATATTACAAAAAATTTAATTAGATAATTTATTCCTCGCTACAAACTTTCCCTAGATTCATAAACATGCAGCAGTCAAAGATTAGAGGCATGGCACAAATACCCAAAAACAATTAAATTATAATAGTCGATTAATAATTAGATATTGTTAATTCACAACATAGTAACTAATTGGGGTACCCTTACATAATCTAAAACTTCCCACATTTAAAGGAAAAACAGAATGTTTATATATAGGAAACTATTTTCTCATTTTCCTTCTGTTTTGCCTATTTACACTAATTATAATGAGATCTAGATAATTAGAATACGTTAATTAGAAGTAATCAACATGATGTGGGATTTGATAAGGTTCTTCCCTCTCTTTCTTGCTCAACTTGGGCATGTAATTAGGACCTCTTCTAATAACATTATTCTTGATTTTCAAATGATCTCTTGGCACTTCCGGAGGCTTAACTGACCTAATCAAAGCCCAATTCACACCTTTAAAAAACTCATGTCGTTTGATTTCCACCGAACCCTTTAAACTTCCAATCCTTTTCTTTGGATTCTTCAACAAAAGCTTGCTAATTAGGTCTTGAACTTTGACCATTTCTTCATACTCTTTGGCACTAGTGACACCAATTCTAGGGAAAGTCAACGGCTGTTTGAGAATGTTGACTAAAGTCTTCTCATTGTTTTCTCCCTTGAAAGGAGTCCTACCGTAGAGCATCTCGTAGAGGAACACTCCCAATGTCCACCAATCCACCGCGCTTCCATGCCCTTGCGCTGATATCACCTCTGGGGCCAAATATTCGTGTGTCCCCACAAAGGATTTCGACATTGCGTTGATGGGTTCGGCCACTAATTCTGGACCGTCCATTTGTATTACTTGCTTATGATCATGATTATGGTCATGATCGTGATGATGATCATGGTGGGCTTGTTCTGTAATGGTCCTAATCACCTTTGGTTTCTTTTTAATCCATCTTGCGGCCAAGAAGCAGGAGAGGACGGGCTGCATGGGAGCGGCGCAAGATGGTGTCACGCATTTGATGATCATCTTGTTGTCGTTTGCCGTTTCTTTGATGTCGTATTGGCGTCTGACGAGCTTCGGAACGACGTCGCATTTAAGAGAGAGGTCGAAATCCGAGAGCATGATGTGGCCGTCCTCTCTGACGAGAACATTCTCAGGCTTCAAGTCTCTGTAAACTATGCCCATCATGTGGAGATACTCTAGGGCTAATATTGTCTCTGCAGCGTAAAACCTGTCATAATTAATTAAATAATTAGTCTCTTTTGCATAAAGTAAATCAAAGCAACAGATTCAATTAACGTTACTAAACAAAAACCTAAAGTACATATTACAGCCTTTGAGACTAATAAATTAAGCTAGTTAGTGGGAAAATACTATGTACTAGGTAGTTTTTTTTTTCTTTTTTCTTTTATTTTGAGAAAAATAGTATTAGTTGCTTATGCCTTTGTATGTATATAACATTTATACTATATGTGGGTACATGCTAAAAAAAAAGCACTTGTAATATATACAATTTTCAAACTAGGATTATGTCATTTTTAACTTGTTTCAATCAAAGAACTTTCTACTGTAGGACAATGATTTGTGTTTCTGTTCGTTAGATTTATCGAAATTTGAGAAACCTAAACAAGATTTTAGTACGTTTTTAGAGTATGATGCTTATTAATTAAAGAAAAATTTAACGTAATTAAAAGTTTTTTTCCGGGCAAGATATTCTTTTAGCACCTTAGAAAGATTTTTTTTTTCTTTTTTACCCTACTACTAAATATCTCCAAAATTTGCATGTACTAACTTTAAAAAGGGTGGTTAAAAAAAATAAATACATGCCTCTGTGTCAATTTGTTTGATTCAAATATAATTCTGACTTCACTTCACGTACATCAGATTTTAGAAATAAACAAGACACAATATACCATATTATAATTAAATATAAAGTAATATCATTAATGACAAATAATAATAATAAACTTACTTAGCAGATGAAATGCTAAAGCGTTTCCCAGGCTGGCGTTGCCTAGCAGAGTACAAGTCCCCACCGGGGCAAAACTCCATAACCAAGCAAGAGTAATGAGAAGCCTCAAACTCAGCATACAAAGTTGGCAAAAAAGGGTGATCAAGCATCCCAAGAATCTCCTTCTCCATCTCAGCCCTCTGCAACTTCTTCCTGATGGCCAGCGCTTCCCGGTCGACGACTTTCATGGCGTAGAAGCACTGCGGGAGCCCCACGACCGGGTTTCTAATTTGGCAGAGGTAGACGTTGCCGAGATCTCCGCTTCCGAGGCGGCGGAGGAGGCGGAAGTGGTCAAGCCCGACACGGCCGCCTCTCGAGCAACGGAGGCGTTGCATCGCCTCGTAGGCGGCTTGGTTGGCCTTGTGGGGCTTGTGGGAGGTGAAGGTAGTCGAGGAGGAGACGTCGGTGACTGCGGACGAGACTGAGCTTCGGCGGTGGCTGCCGAAGCTGAGGTTGCTCATCCAGCTCCGGCTCGAGTCGGGGACGGTTATGGAGGAGCAGCTGCTGTCGTAGTCCGAGTCATGATCTAGTTTTGATGTTAGGTTGTTCGCCATTAATGTTAATGTTTGTGGTTGCCAAAGAAAAAGAAGAAGAGGAAGAAGGAGAAGTTATTGCATGTGTGTGTGTGTTTAAGGAGGGTTTCTTTTGATGTTGTTTTCAGCCTTTTTATATAGAGGTTTTGTGGGTTACATAGTGACTCGGTATCGTTGTTGTTGCTGTTGTTGTTGTTGTTGTTGTTGTTGTTGTTGTTGTCAGCCTTTTTATATAGAGGTTTTGTGGGTTACATAGTGACTCGGTATCGTTGTTGTTGCTGTTGTTGTTGTTGTTGTTGTTGTTGTTGTTGTTGTTGTTGTTGTTGTTGTTGTTGTTGTTGTTGTTGTTGTTGTTGTTGTTGTTGTTGTTGTTGTTGTTGTTGTTGTTGTTGTTGTTGTTGTTGTTGTTGTTGTTGTTGTTGTTGTTGTTGTTGTTGTTGTTGTTGTTGTTGTTGTTGTTGTTGTTGTTGTTGTTGTTGTTGTTGTTGTTGTTGTTGTTGTTGTTGTTGTTGTTGTTGTTATTATTATTACTACTACAACTTTTGTTTTTGAAAAGAAGGTTACAAATTCGCGCTTTTGTCTATGGACACTAAATAGAAAAAAAGAAGAATACTATAGTATTATTAATCCTTTTTTTTTTTACTAATCATGAATTGTAGTTATCTAAATTTATGTAATTAGAATACACACCATGATCATATACACCATGATGACATATGAATGAGTAGTTTAGTAAAGAGCAATAATTTGATCATGCTGCTTGATATATATTACTGCTCGATGAAAGTAACAATTAGGTATTATGGTTATTGTTCATTTAGTAAACTATTATTGTTATTTTTTGTTCTTTTAACTATTTACAGCCATATATATATATATATATATATATACGTGGCAAAGTTATTCAAAATGGGTATATAATCTTTAAAACTCTTATTAATGATCATCGTTATTAAAATAAAAACAAACATTGTTGTTTTAGTCTTAGTAATCATTACTGATTTTTAAATTAAACGGGAAAAACCATCATGTAAAATTATGTGAATCCTCTTATAATAGTTGGTATGCGCCAAAATCAACATATAAATAATTTGGAATTTTTTTTTTGAAATGTAAATAATTGTTATTATTAAAATACCATATAATTGCTTTATTCTTTTTTCTAATAAAAAAGGAGATTGTAAGTTGTTTGGTTGGGGAATTCGTATCCCGATTCGAATCATGGTTCATGGTTCGTTACAGTGTTTTCTCTCACAAAAAATACACATAAATAAAAAATAGTTATAATCTCACGATTCTAATCCATGAACCAAACGTCTAAACCTATTATTTGCTCGTTCATAATCCAGGTTTTACCGGTCCGCCACTGGTCCCTTCACCCACCACCGTAGATGAGTATTTGCCACTTTTAAAGTTGGGACTCTTTTTGTGAGTACGTGAGAATTCGAACCCGGATTGTAAATGAGGAAGACTTAAAGCAAACGTTCTTGCTACCATGCCACCACTGGTTAGAATTGCTGAATTATAATATTAACTTGACAAAGTTAATTGAGCCCAAGTTCTTATGGGACTAGGATGAAGGGAAGTACCAAAGTAGCATTTAAAAGCACCATGTTTTATGGGATTATGATATGTAACACTGCCCCTGCTTTGACAGAATATCACAGCATTGCCATTGCAAAGTTTGCAACTACATTTTCTGAGGGATCACGTGTAGCTAAGCGCAAAATGTTAAAAAAAAAAAAAAAAAAAAAAAAAAAAGCTACAATGGTTTTGGCGGTTTCACTATTTTATATTACAAAAGATTAAACATTAAATTAAGGTAGAAAGTGCAGATCGTCATGAAGATCTTTCTTGGTGATCTATCTTGTGGAATTACAGCAGTAATAGCAGTACTAGTACTACTACTTAATCAACAAAGCGAAATCAGCCAAACAAAAGACTGTCAGCACATAAAGATAGAGAGAGAGAGAGAGAGAGAGCTTTTGTTTTGATATATATTTTTTGGGTTCTCGGCATGCTTATATAAGCTGACAAAGCCACTACTCTTTGTTTTCTAAAGTAACTTTTCCAAAAATGGATATGTTCATCCTCAGCAGCTCATTTAAATTATAACTTAACGAGGGAAAAAAAAAAGATTCATTGTAACTTGAGATTCTTTATTTACCTTATCCTTTAAGAAAAATTTTAAGATTCTACCCTTTTGTCAACTTCTAGTTGTAAAAATTTGCATGATACATAGTAATGTCTTAGTAAACGCCTTAACTTTTCTCCACCAAATTTAATTTACTGGGATATTTGGCTTTTATTTTATTTATTTTAAGCTTATTAAAGTTTGGTGACACTTTTTCGACTAGCGTTTCATTTGAATTTACTTAGAGTTGGTAGTTTATTAGGGTCATGGTTCTCTCGTAGTGGCTGTGTAAGTATATTTGTATTTCTTTGATTTGAATTATGGTATCCCCTTTCACCAAATAGGAAAAAAAAAAAGAATAATAAAAAGATTGATTTATGTTTCAAATTAAATTTGTACTTTCTCTCTTCATCAAAATGGTTATTTCGACAACTTAAACTTTAAGAGAATTTACTAATTGTGAGTTAGGTATAATAAGTTGATGAGCGAGTTAATAATAAGTTTTAAATGATGAAGTCAGTCATCAAAGTGGTTAGTTTGAAGAATTATAAATTTAAATCCGCGAAGTGAACGAAACTTTGATTTATAATTAAACGTAGTGTGTGTACATATATAGATTTTTTTTTCTAAGCTTAAAATGCAAGCTCTATAAAACCATAAATAATTCAATTTTATTAAAGTGATCATTTGATCACAACTCACAGGGAAAATTAAAAATTTGATAAACCTCTTTACTTAGTGCATATATTAACAAAAAGTGTTGGCGTGTTTGTTAATCACAGTCAGAAAGTGAGTCTTTTCTAAAGCTGACGGTCAAAAAAGCCTTTCCTCTTTTCTGTTAAAAGCTAACACTGCACCGCTTTTCAAGAATGCCCAAGCCAAAGTGAAAGCATGCAACAAAAAGCCACACAAAAACCCCAAACGACATGTCGTAGCATCAAGAAAACGGTGTAACTTGCAAAGTAACAACCGGTCAAAGGTATGGACAGCCCCAGACCCTCATAAAGGCTTCTCCTTTAGAATGGTAGTTATTAATGTTAAAAAATTTAAAAAGGGGAGTTTTTGGTATTTTAAAAATTAAAAGTAAACCCATTTTGGAGGTGTTAGAAAGGAAAAGTGGATGCATGGAACACCCGTGCCTCAAATTCAAATCCACCTCATTCATAGGTACAATATTGTGGGAGTAATATATATATATATATATATATATATATATATATCCCTTTATATCTTCTGGTCTTAGTATCTTTATGATATTCTTGTCATGCATGTGATCTCCCATTTAGCCAAGGGGGACCTGTATTGGGTCCATTCCCTTTCCCTTTACACATGCCATTGCTTGTAGTTTATAGAAATTAAATTTATTTGACAAAAAAAAAAAAAAAAAAAAACAGCTAAGATTGTGAGGCATTAACATAGAATCATTTTTTCACTTTCATTTTTTCTCCAAAACTTGTTATTAATTATCTTAATCTTTGTCCCATCATTTGGGACTAGTTAGTGGATTAGAAGTGGTATATATTTATCTTGTAGCATCACATGACACTTTTTGATTGCCGTTTTTGGTGATGAATAGATTTTTTTTTTTTTTTTTTTTTCTGTAGAGACTTATAACCCATAATTTTTGCTAAAAGAAATATGTGTAGGATCAAGACAATTAATAGTGCTTTCCCAGCCAGATAACAATTAGGCAGGAAAACAACATGACTTAAGGTTGTATATTATTCAAATTTAACTTGATTATTGCTCGACTATCCAAGCCTAATTGTTGCCCATCATAATAAGTATAATTTTCCACCCTTTTTTTTTTTTTTTTTTACCTTTTGTTCGTCTAAAATAATTCACAGTTAAAAAGCAATTATAGTAGATTTTATTTTTTATTTTTTATTTTTTTGTCACTTTGCTCCCCAGTTGCAGTCTAATATAAATCCGTCTATTTCGCCGATATTCCGTGCATGTCCTTAGCTTACGTTCTATCATGTTTTTATTTTTCAGGCAATAACCTTATCCTGCAATTTGAAAAGGCTTTCTTCCATTTTCCATGGAAAAACGACTGTAAAAGTTGTAACACTGCAAGAAAATTGATATTTTGTGAAGGGTTTCTGCGTCTACATAATTGCGACCAGTACTATTTGGTGACAAAAGTATTCTGTGACCAACAATGAGCCATCGAGGACCTTCTTCTTTTTTTTTTTTCCTGTCATAGAAGGTTGAAATTCTTGTATCTATAGACAAATGCAATGTCCTGTTTCAGGTTGTTCATGAATATGAAAAATTGACGCATATTTCTAGAGACTCACTAGCATAGCACAGCAAATGAAGTTGAAGTGGAGGAAAAATGTTACAATGTTTTACTTTATGAACTTCATTCACATATATATGTATATATATAAGTACATATATATATATATATGTTCACTGTTTCTCTTAATTTGGTCATGTGGTCTTTTTTACCTCACCCTGTAGTAAACTAAGCATATTTGTACTCTGAATCATTTCAGAATGTCATTGAATTATATGCAAAATCTCCCATCAATCCCTTCATATAAAGGCATCAGATTTTCCCAACTTTTAGCATCAGATCAGACAACCAAGATCACTCAATCAGTCTGGTTTGCACTCTTCAGGTTACACACCCCCATTCCATCATGCTGATACTGTGGGACCCCTATGCCTTTTTTTCCCTTTTTATTTATTTATTTAGTTATTTCTTAATCAAAGAATTCCAAAAAATGAACTTATTTTCAAGCGGGAAAACTGAGAGATGGGTTTTGATTGGAGTGAACATTTAGGAGGATCACACCAAATCTTGTCCCCCATTAGAAGGGAAATTTCAACTTCACGACAAAAGAACACTTCAAATTTTTTCCTTTGTAAGTATGATATACAAACAAACATTGTTTTGTGTTTATTTTTCTCTTCTTGTATTTTTCCCTTTCTTTTCTTTCCTCCACTTTTCTCTGCAGGATCTTATCATTTTCTTACTTTTGGTTTCATTTTCAGGCAGCAGGCCTAACAAAAATTGCAGTGTTGCAGAGTAACAAGTATATAGGAAGGCTCAAAGCTCCATCACTTGCTCCATAACATTCTTCTCCCCTTGCCCATAGAAATATCCACCACCAACCTTTCTTGTTACAGTTTATCTCTCTGTTGAAGCCTTGAGGGGAACATATTTGTGTATCAAACTTTGAAAGTTTATATGCTTTGTCACTTCTTTAAATTTTTGTGGTCATAATTTTGTTCTCTCTTTCATCATGGATTTTGCTCCTTAAATTTTGACTAAAAGTTTGTAAATTTCTTACTCGAACTTTTGATTGTATCATTATCTCTTGAATTTAATAAAGTATTGCGGAGTACTATAAATTAATTAATGACAGTAAAACTTAAAAAGAAATATCCTCATATACGTGACACTACACAGTTCGGTCATTATTTAAAATATCAATTACTTTCTTCAAAAAGGCTCATATACCATGTAATTTTGGCGTTTTTGTCCAAAATTTAGCTGTTGTCATGGACTTTAGTAGTATTCTGCAACACGCAAGCAAAATCAAGGGGTAATTTGAGAAAATTCAGACTTTTCAGGGTACCTTGTCAATAGTGAAAAACTAAGGATAATCAAATACCCGTATTCCAATATGAAAATGATGAAATTAGCCTTGAAATGGGGTTCTTCAACAAAACTAAGCAGAAATTTGGCAAATACAATCTGCTTTTGCCCTCCTTTCTAATTCCAAGTGCTAAGAAAAAAAAAAAAGGACTGAGCAAAACATGGCCAAACTGACAACCCACAACAAATGTATGCACCTACTGTGAGATAAATATAGTTTTAAAAAATAATAATATCTTATTTTACCAATGGTAGACCAAAAGAAATTGTTCCCTAAAAGCATGAATTTCAGTGAAAATGTGCTAAATTCTAAAAGGATATGGATGCATATACTGAGAAATGCATTTCATCCTTTTATGTCCTTTGATTTAGTGATTGTCTTTCTCTGGGACACATTATAGTGGGCAGCTTCAACTCATGTGGCCCAAGACATTTAATTTGTTTTAATGCTCTTTTTTTTTTTTTTTTTTTTTTTTTTTTTTTTTTTTATTCTTTTTTTTTTTTTTTTTTTTTTTGCTTTAATTTGCATAATTTGGTTTACTTATTTATAATTAGATTGGTCCTACCCGGGAGTGCTTCTGTCTAAGACTAAGAGTTGACATAATTCAAAATCATGCTTAGTTAGAATGAGATGATCAGATAACTATTAAATTATAACAAAATATAATACATATAAAATCGAGACAGAATTATTCTAAACATATTATTATCTAAAATAAGCAATAGTCAATGCAAATTGAAAAAAGTTCATAAAGCACATGGAAAAATAATAATTATACATTATCTTGCAAAATGAAATTATACTTAAAACAATTGGAAGTTTCCCCACTGCTTTCATTTAAAGTGCTTGTGTTTGTCTATATAAATATATATATATATATCTAAATTATAATGTATGTAAATATATCATGGTGACGCGACTATATAGAAGCACATAGGGTCCTCTCTTTTTATGAGCTCGGATCAAAATCAACTAACCCATTGTCTAGTTGGTTGGGGACGATAGAATTTGATGGAAAATATAAATAATTGGTGTGGATGTAATTATATAAATAAAAAAAAATAAAGAAATCAAATGTGCACAATTCAAATTTTGTTCAATATCGAAGACAAAGTCTTCATTGAAATACATATATAGATGCACATATGATATATGTTATGTTTATATGTTATGACTTAGAATGGAGAGATAATACCATTGATCTTTGTCAGAGTCCCACTCTCGCAGCAATAAATGTCCATATCAAACTAGACATTGAGATGAAATTGGCATTTTATCAATAAAAAAGATTATTGTAGATGATATGTGTCAAGTTCTTATTAGCTAAGCAGTTATCATTGTCGTCAACGTGGTCCACTTTGGTTGGTTCAGGGTATCTGAACTCGATCTAGAGAGCATCTCATACAAGATTGAGAAGTCATTGGTTGGTTTATGTGATGTTTATTTTAAGAGTTTTATTTAATTTATGATCATGATTTTTGATTCGTATTTTTCTTTCACAAAATATTTATCACAAAATATTTATATTTTTAAAATTAAAATTATAAATTATGATTTTAAATTCATGAATCAAACGTCACTTTAGTTAATTTTTTCTGTCTAGAGGAATATTTCGTTAGGAAAGGGCTTTGTAAAAGTCTCTTACGGAGAAAGCTTTGTACTGATAGAACTCTAGTCTGATGGTGACTTGTTAGGACAAAAGAACTTCGTGTGGAGGATACTCTATCGGGAAGAGAGTTTGGTTGGAGCTTCATCATGTGTTTTGGCCTACCGTAGGAGGCGATTTCCAATATCGTTCGGAGTTTAATTCGTTGTTATGAGAGATTGCTTATGCCTTCAGTTGTTGATAGGAAACATTATGAGTCCATTTAGTTTGTTGATTCGAGTTTTTAATTCGAGTTGAGATGTGATTTTATATTAGAGCTTTTTACTGCAGTAAAAAAGTTAAATATGACTGTTTCTGAAAGTTTTTTACTGTAACAAAACTCGAATTATAAACTCAAATCGGTGAAATGAACGAGGTCTGTATTTGGAGGGTTTTTCTTAGCAAAGAATTCCATCAATGCAAGACTCCATCAATTAAAGAACTTCAGAACAAAGAATACTCCATTCATGGGAAGCTTCATTTGAAAAGAACTCTAGTTAGTGGAGGGCTCTTGTAGCAATGAAGTCCATATTGAATGAAATTTTATTAGTAACGAAACCAATCAGAAATTCCATTTGTAATGAGATATCTAATGAATGCACCATTAAAAGAAGGCATTTCCAATATAGAACCCCATCAACAAGAAACAAAACCAGCAAGGAGCTTTGTCTGAGAGGAACTCCATTACGAAGGAGTTTCTTCGAAAGAAGAAACTTCGTGAGATGGGAGCTTTGTCAGAACAAGAACCCATCATATTGAACTTGTGAAAGCCTATCCACCTTATGTGTTGATGCCTTAGGACCATTTGTAGCATAAAATTCAGAAAAGTATTCAAGCGACCATTGTTGATGTAGAATTCATTCATTAAGTGGAGGCATCGGACTCGTTGTTGAAAATGGTGTCCTAAAAGAATAAGATGCAATAAGATAATTATTATTTATCTAATAAAGAATTTATTTATTATATTTTGTGCATATATTATTGAATATTTTATGAATATCATTAAAAATTTCATAATTATTTATGTGACATTGAATATTGTATATAAGCGTTATATGTGAGAGGATAATATTTAAAGATAATAATCAAAATGATGTTCGTAATGAATTAAATTAAAGTTTAGAATCTTTAATTAAAACATTACTAATACATGTCATTCTCATTTAAAATAGTGTTATCCACATGTTAATATAGAGAAATATTGAATGAATATATTATGCATACTTAGATTGTGTAGAACTGGGACACAGACACAATATGAATTTTTGATAATTTTCATTAAGCATAAAAATTCTAATTGAGTCTATCGATAGTCATATAAAGAACGATCTTAATCATGACTTATTAGGAGACTCCTATTTATGGATTTGTGTCTTTTGATTTACTCGGTAGGATTTCGAGATGCTGAATCTAATTCTTTGTATTTTGGAGACATGATGAAGTGAGTAGTAAAGAATGTTATTATACAAGATGAAATCCATCCCTTCTTGAGAAAGAAGTAAATAAATAATTCTCTTGAGGATTGATTCGGTACATGGACTAGTATGAGCTCCGATTTATGAATTTATTTTATGAATCATTGTCCATTAGAGAATCAATGGTACTTAATGAAAAAGATGTAATTAGAGAGGTTAACAAATTTAACCTAAGTCCAATTACAAATTATTTATGGATGATTGATCTATATGTAATGGTTATATCAAATGAACACTTTACAGTTTAGAAGTAAATTATATCTATAATTAAGAGAGTGTAATTCTAATTTTACAATGGAGTAACTTTTTGAATTAATAGAATTAATTAAAGAGTTTTAATTAATTATTAATTTTATTGGAACTCAGATTTATAAGTCCACGAGTCTCCGCTTCATCCTTGTAATCCTACATTACATTAAGGGCAAACTGAGAATTTTAGAATTATAGAATACTGAATAGAACGCTCAAGAATTAATTATAAAATTAAATAATGTGATTATTTAAATTTTAATTTTTAAACACACATGTGAAGGAGTCCACATGGTGTACACGTCCAGCACTGTGAGACTATGAGATTTAGTTGCTTGCTCTCTAAGTAAACCAATTGGAATTCAAATTAAATTAAGTTTGACTTTAATTAGAATTTGAATTTGAGTCAAAATTAGACTGCATGATAAATGAGAATTTTTTTTCCTTCCCCATCTATAATTTGTGCCAACCACAGGAGGAATATCCCTGTGGTGGCCGGCCCCTGTGGATAAGAGTGAGGGGGAATTTTGTTTCCAAAATAAAATAGGAGTGGAAAATAATTATCAAGCTTTATCTTGGAGATAAATTTTAAACTTTTTCTGAGAGTTTGACAGGTACTCTATAAATAAAAAATTATAGAAAATTAGAGAACACAATATTTGCTCTCCTTAGCATATAATGGTAAGTTTTATAGAGTGAAGAATAGGAAAATTTTCTATTCGATTCTACGTCGTGTATGTGTTGGTATTCATGGAAAACTTGAGTTTTGAGTGTGGTTTGCCCATACACACGTCTTCGTAAATTTAAGGAATTAACAAGAAAAATTCAGGTATTCTAAACACGTTTGGAGCGAGGAATGTTCATGGTCAAAGACCTCAAGTTATCGACCTAATCATTCGTTAAGTAAATTCATTTAAAAATTAATTTGATTAATTTATTCGTACATAAATTATTATATTTTATACAATATCTCAAAAAGTTTATTAAAATTTTGTTATACATGATCTACTAGATATATGGTTCCGCATAAAAAAATAGTTTCCAAAACCAACATACTATCGTTCGTCAGGTAGAGACACCGGATGCACAAGTGTTGCTTTGCTCTTCAAAGCCATAGAATTCTTGAAGACAGCCATTAGGAACCCAACATGAATCATAAAGCTTTTGATGAAATAATAACTGTTGATGCAAAGCTGCTCCAAACGAATATTATAAGCTTCTTCGGCGAAACTATTAATTGGTGGTGCGAAACTCATGAGAAATCTAATGCAACGCGTCTTGAAGAGAAACCATTAGTTGTTGATTCAAAACCCTCGAGCCATTTTGATGTGAAACAATTAATTACTACTGCAAAATCAATTTGGTATTCAATGCATCCCATCTTGGAACGAAACCATTAATTGTTGAAAACCAGAACGCCTCCCATCGAGCATATTGATGAGGAATCTTTAGAAACCGTTTGAAACCATGATAAAAACCATAAGGTGCGTTCACCTAGTCTGCATACCACATGAAGCACAAGCCATAAGACTCTAACGTGAAACCATTAGTATCCTAACGCAAGCCATAAGGTGCATTGATGTGTAGTGTGAGGCAAAACCGTTAGCATTTTGGTGCAAACCATATGATGTAATCACATAGCCGGCATGCTATGTGAAGCACAAACCAAGGCACTGAGGCAATTATCATCTTGACGCAAACCATAAGGTGCAGCCACATGATATACATACTATACGGGGCACAAACCAAGCCATCACAGCAAAACCATTTGCATCTTGTTGCAATCACATAGCCAACATTCCATGTGAAGCACAAAATAAGGCACCAAGGCAAAACCATTATCATCCCAATGCAAACCATAATGTTCATTCCCATGGTCTGCAAACCATGTGGCGCACAAACAAGGCGTCGAGGCAAAATCATTTTCATCCCGACGTAGACTATAAGTTGCAGTCACATGGTTTGCATACCATGTAGGGCAGAAACCAAGGCGTCGGGGCAAAATCATAGCATCCCGGCGCGAACCATAAGGTGCAGCCACATGATCTGCATATCATGTGCGACACAAACCAAGGCACCAAGGCATTCCGACGCAAAGCATAAGGTGCAGCCACATGGTAGTGAGGCTGAGGCATAAACTAAGGCACCGGGGCAAAACCATTAGAAGTTTGGCACAATCCATGAGGTACCAGGGCGAATCCATTAGAGACTTTAGATAGTGATTGCTGATAACTAATCATTGAAATGCCTTCCTCTTTTGTGTTTAGGAGCTTTCATTAAGTGTTTTTGTTGATGATGAATGGTTCTATTGATATATGTTATCTTTTCTCCTGCCCTTCTAACCAGGGATGTCAATGGCAGCGGGCAAATGGTGCCCTGTCCCTAATGGGAAGGATCTGACCCACATATATTGATTTGCGGGACGGTGTGGATCAACACCCATAAAGTTGCCGTATGGGTGTGGTTCGGAGCGGATTAAATCAAACCGCCCCATTACGTTATAACAAAAAAGCAACTAATTGACTCTTCACAGACTTTCATTCCTCCTCTTCACCCCCAAGTTCAAATTCTCAAAAACCTTAACCCTAACTCTCTCTCTCCTCACCCTTTCCGGCTAATACTCCGCTGCCGCCACCATCGTCGTCGCTTCCGTCCGCCGCCTATGCCGTCAGAACAAAAATTCTGGATTCGTTCAGAATATTTGTGTTCAAGGCACGTCTTTCCTTTTGACTCCACGATTTTGGTTTTGATTTAGTGTTTTTGTTGGTTATCAATTTTTGCAATTTCTGTGAAAGAGATTGGGGGTTTGATTTCTTTTATTTGTTTTTTTTACTCCCGGGATTGTGGAGAGGTTTTGGTTTGGAATTTTGGAGATATGAAAATTCAACGCCGTAAATTCAACTTTCTGAGAGTGCGTGCTGTTTCCAAGAAATGGAAACCCACCAAGGTGCTCTTTTTTTTCACCATTTTTCTTTTTCGTTTTTAGCTTTACTCTATCTTTCGGTAGTACCATATTCACCGTTTCTGGTATAAGTTTTGAATCCTCTAACAAAATCTTAATGAAAAAAAAACTTTAACAATGGGATTGTAAATGTAGGGAAAAAGAAAAAGCCAGTAGCCTTAATTTAAGGGGAAAAAAAAAAAGAAAAAAGAAAAAGCTGGTCGCGGGGCGGGGCGGGCGCCACGCAGACCCACTGGTTTTTTCCCCGCACCCCGCCCCGCTAAGCAATGTGGAGCGGGTCAGCTAAAAACTTGCCCCGCCCCATTGACAACCCCACTTCTAATTCCTCCTTTGTGCTCTTTACAAAGAATGAAACCAGAGTGATCACAGGGCACTTAACGCAGCACCAAATCGTCACTTCCAGCTCCGGTGGTAGATGTTGTTTTAGGTGCACCTGACACAACCAAGAATGTTATTCTCTCGACTCTGGAGGAGATTGAAAACGCTGGTCTTGACTGTATTCCAGCAGTGGATTTTCAAAGAAACAAAACTTTCAGCTCTTAGAGATACATCAACCATGATGATTGATATTGAGGGAGGGGAAAGTCTTCCTGCTACCATTGTTTGATCCATCAACTTCACAGATCTCTAAGCATTCCATAAGCCCCAAGCTTTTGAAATTTTGATCATGTAACTTCAAATCAGACGCTAGTAGTATGCATACAAGAGTTAGAATAGATTAGGTTCATGACCAAAGTTTAGTCTAATCACTTAGTATTCTAGTAAGTTTAGATAGGAATTAGGCTCATGGAAGGTTGAATTCTTCTTGTCACTTACTATGTCCAACAAAATGGCTCTGAAGCTGAACACATTTGAATTTTTCGTGCGTTCTCTGGAGCTATGTGACTAAAGTTCAATGCCAAAAGAATTACAAGCAAATTAATTTTTGATTGTCTGCAAATTAGGATATGATGCAGGCTTGATATAATTGAATTATGTATTTTTTACTCCCTGTCAAGCCTAATAGTAGTTACTGTGCAGAAATGAAGAAAAGAAATAGATATCCAAGTGGCGTACTATGTTCTAGCAAGCCTATTTGTTATGGCTTGGCTTTCATTGTCAAAAACTATTCTTGCCATCAGTGACAGAGCTAGAACTTTTAGTAAACCAAAATTTTGAAGGAAAATAGCATTGTAACTGTTGACGGTGATTTCTCGTCAACAAAAAACCGGCCGGGTTACCCCTTAGTTTCCCTTAGGATTACCGGCATGTGTGTTAAATGTGTGAAAGTTTATTGTTTTTTGGACGTGCATAAGTAAAGAAGACAAGAAGGTTTATAGTGGTTCACTCTGTAAAATTAGAGCTCCATCCACTGTGGTTGTCTATTTCTTTTTGAGGGGGTTACAATTTACATCAATTGCTATCTCTCTTTCTCTTCTTTTTCTGCTTGGATCTCAACCCCCTCCTCGTAGGGGGTCTTCCTTCTTTTATACCGGGCTTTTCTTCGCTGGGTGGGTTTCCCTCCTAGGCAGAAGCACTCAAGTGCTTTCCCTTCTTAGGCCCAGATGTAGCCCATCAATCAACACTGTTTACTCAGCCAATTAGTCTTCTATTACGGCTCTGTGCGCCCCTGTAACACTCTCCTGTTCCCTGTGGGGCGGTTTAAGAGCTCGCCATTAATGCCTGTTGACGTTCCCCACTTTCGTACGCAACTTGCCACGTTCTCTAGAGAACGTTCCCCTCGTCGTCAGCCATGCTTAGCCCAAACGTCCTTCTTGGTGATCGATTCTGCCGTCGAGGGATCTTTGTGCCTCAAACTCGACGGCACGGTCTGTCGACGTCAGGAAGAGTTGTCGCCCTACGTTGGACTTCGCACTTGGGCTCTTTAGAGCTGTAGACGTCGAGGGTTGTCGCTTGGTAGGGAGTAGTTAGGGCCACGTGTCGCTTTGTCGTACGCCCAGGTGTCCGTCACATTTTCCCACATAACAGCCACCCCCTAGGTCGAGGGTTCCTTTTAGGCGGCCTCGAGCTTTGGTTCGGTCATACCTCCGTGCTTCGGGTGTGGGAAACCGGTTCTGAGCCTTTGTTTGCAATGATGTCTGGACGCTTCGGATTTCCTTCGGGGGACGCAACCGTCGAGTCGGTCGATTCCCCATGATGACGTAAGGCGTCATTTTGAAAGGACGAGTGCGAGCCTTTGGATCGCGACTCTTCCTTTTCCCGCCCTCGCTTGTCACCGTCAGATCTGGGCAGGACCCCCTTATCGTTGGATTTGAAAGGTCTTCATCCGACGGTTAGGGGTCGAGGACCTTCGTCCCTTTAAATACCTTCTTCAAACTAAACAACTATTTTTTTCAAAAACGCAAACAAGTCCCGTACCTGCTGAATCGCCCTTTGCTCTGTCGGACTTCTTCTCCACAAAAACCTCAATTCGTACTTCTTGCTTCTCAAGGCGTGTTGCATTCAACCTGAGATTTTCTCCCCGGAACTCTTTTTTCACCGGTAAGCTTCATCATCCTTTGTTTGTTTTGCTTACTCGTGGGGGTTTTTTCTTTGTTTTTCTAGTTGATTCACATATGTATGGAGATACGCAGAATGTAGAAATTTGGGATACTTACTCTGTTTTACTTTGCTGCATAGGACAGTTCTGTTTCCATTTTACTGTTGTCTGTGTTCTTCTGGTTTCTGGGTTCTGAGCGACTTGAAACTCTATGAGCACTTGCCGTTACCATTCTCATATGAATGGTCGACGTCAAGTCGAGGTGTATGAGTAGTCGCCGTTTTGAATAGTCACCATTTTCTTCCTCTCGACGTTAGGATTTTAACTTAGCTCATTGCCTTTTTAATCATCAAAACAATGGCACAAAATTCCCCCAGTCGAGAGGATTCTTCCGTCGTCCGTCCAGACTCCCCTTCAATGGTGGAGATCTCATGGTCTTCTTCGTCTTCAAGCATCGACTCCGTGCTGAGGGACATAGAAGAAGTCGAGGCCGGCTATGAAGCCAGATTTGTACCGGGCGACAGCTTTGGTAGTGAATTTGGCAGTGTAGAGCGGATGTTGGACGAGGTGGTAGAGCGGATCCCCTTCACGGGGGGCAGTGTGGGCGTGGTGGCTGCCTCGATGGTAGATGCCCCCCTGGCCGCCACAAGTGGTGTCCGGATAGGCCCTTTTTTACCGCCGATGTTGTGGCGTCGAGGGTCCGGAATAAAGATATCGTCCGGGCTGTAAAGGAGGGATGCATCGATAGGAGGTGGTTCGAATACCTCCTTCCGGACATGCACTTTAGGACCAGCATGCCGCCGACCAGGTACCTCCCGGTTTATACCAGAACCGTTACGGCGGGGATGACCCTCCCAGTTCATCCTTTCATAAAGGACTACTGCCATTTTTATTGCATTTCCCCCGCTCAACTGGCACCGAACTTCTGATACTGCTTCGCCGTATCCGTCTGAGGTTCACCATATAGATACTCTCCTGACCCAGGCCAACCTTCGAAGTGCCGGGTTAATCCTTGATCTCCCAGATCCTTCGGACCTAGACGACGTTCGCTCATACTTCCATTTAAGCGACGAGGGTAACTTCTGCTCTTAATGCCTTTATTTATTACGGCTTTTGTTTTCTAAATGTTGAATGTACCTTTGTCTCGTCGTCACTGTAGAGATGGCGTCTTTGAGAATCCAACTCCCTGGCAGCTAGCAATCCGGGCCAAGCCAGCAGCCACCGTCGAATCAACAACCCCCGCCGAGCCAACAGCCCCCGTCGAAGGGAAAGGAGAAGGCTAGCTCTTCTTCCCATGCGCCGAGGAGCAAGAAGACCAAAGGCCCTTCGGGGTCGGAGATGGATCCTGCGCAGAAAAAGAGGCGTAAGGAAAAAATGCCGGTGGCAGAGACGTGGACGCCGACGGTCCCTATTCCTGATGTCGACATTCCCCTGACGCTGAGAGAACGCGTACTTATTCCGGGGGCTAAGATCATAGATCCCAAGTTTCAAGTCCCGGACGTATCTGACGCTGAGATTGGGGCGATGCTAAAACTTCCCCCTCGCTTCTCCCTCGTCTTTCAGGCTTTCTATGAGTCTTTCCTCAAGCCACACTGGGTTGCTACCGCTCAATCATCCTTGGTCGATCGTCAGCGCAAACAAATCTCCTTCTAAATCCACGTAAGACCTTGTCGAGAGTTTGTTTTTTTTTTTTTTTTTTGTTTTTTTTTTTTTTTTAATACTCGTCGTTCTGCATTCCTATTTTTCTGACCTTCAACTTTTCAGAGCCTGGTCCTTTCCATGCTTAACCTCCTTGACCTAGTTAAGGTTGAAGAGCGTGATAAGGAGATGGACGATGTGGAAGCCAAGCTCAACTCCCTTGTTTCTGATGCCAAAAAACATCTAGATGATGCCATCGAGAAGTGGGACGTGGCCTTGGCCAAGCTAGCGAGTTTGGAAGATGAACTGGCAAAGTTGAAGACTGAGGTCGAGGATCTCACGAAGCAGGCAGATCTGTCTGATAAAAAGTTGTCTGAAGCAGCTGAGGAAGCGAAGAGGCGTTTCGCTGAGGGGAAGACTGAGGGGAAGAGGGAAGCCGAGGCGGAAGTTGCATTTGCCTTCGACGCCAGGTGCGCTGAGATTATTGAGGAGTTCAAGGCTTCTCCGGAGCTCACTGACATCCGCACTAAGGATTTTCAGTCTGCGGGTCAGTAAATTGTCGATCTGATCAAGAAGGAGCGTCCTGAGTGGGACTTGAGCTTCCTTTATAACTCTTCTCCTCCTGCTGGTGATGACAACGTTTCCCCGCCTGGTGACGGCGATGAATCGGCGGCTGGCGGCGAGGCCTGGAATGATTTTTACCTGTCTTTCTGTCTTTCTTGTGTTTTGTAACTTAATATGGATTTGGACATCTTTTCATTTTATCTATATATACACCTTTGCCCCCCCTTTTTTTTTATATAAGGGTAATGGATTTTGTTCGTACCTTGCTTCGCAATTTGTTGTTTTCAGGAAATTCCTTAGAATTTTGCTAAGTGTCCGTCTTTTCTCCTTGGAGAATTTGACGCTGATCTCACCCCTTAGGGTCGTCGCTTTGGAAAATTCCTTAGAATTTTGCTAAGTGTCCGTCTTTTCTCATTGGAGAATTTGACGCTGATTTCACCCCTTGGGGTCGTCGCTTTGGAAAATTTCTTAGAATTTTGCTAAGTGCTCGCCATGTTTTTAGTGATTTGTGGACCTCTGTCCCCCATGTCTGTTTTATATAACATTGGGTTCTTAAGCAGGCATGTTATTAAGGGGTGAATTCCTTTCTTTCTGCAAACATGTCAATTTATTTAATTCGTAGAGAATGTACAATTGAAATGCGTAAGAATTACATACACTATTGGTAGTACAGCCTTAGCTGTTCTGCATTCCACGTGTGTTGAATCCTCTTGCCGTCGAGGCTTTCTAAAATGTAGGTGCCAGGACGTAGTACTTCCTTTATGCAGTAGGGCCCTTCCCAAGTTGGGCCCAGTGAACCAGTATTTATGGGTCTTGTATTTTGCGTTACCCTTTTTAATACTAGGTCCCCTGGGACGAACCTTCTTTGCCGAACTTTCTTGTTGTAGTATCGCGCTGCTCTTTGCTGATAAGCGGCGAGGCGCAGTTGGGAGTCGAGCCTTTTTTCTTCCAACAAGTCGAGTTCCCCGTTCATGCCTTCCGTGTTGTCGTCGTTGTTTTGGACGACGGTTCTTAGAGTCGGTGTTTCAATTTCTATGGGGAGCACTGCCTCAACGCCATACGCCATGGAGAAGGGCGTTTCACCTGTAGTAGTTCGGCTCATCATCCTGTATGCCCATAAGACCTTGGGAAGCTCCTCAGCCCATTTTCCTTTTAGATCATCGAGTCTCTTTTTGAGGGTGTACTTTAATGTTTTATTGACCTCCTCGACTTGTCCGTTAGATTGCGGATGGATTGGTGCCGAGAAGTCTTTCCGAATGCCCAAGCTGTCACAAAATCTGCGTGTTGAGGCATTGTCGAACTACTTTTCGTTGTCGGATACTATTGAGTGGGGAACCCCAAACCTGCACACGATGTTGTCCCACATGAATTTGGTGCAAGCCGCTTTCGTCGTTGTAGTTAGCGCCTTTGCCTCTGCCCACTTTGTGTAGTAGTCTACCGCGACGATTGCAAATTTAAGGCTCCCGGGCGAAAGATGTAATGGCCCAATCAGGTCAACCCCCCATTTGGCGAAGGGCCATGGACTGAGAATTGAAGTTAAATTTTCTGGGGGTGCTTTAGGACTCGTGGCATACCTTTGACATTTATCGCAACGTCGGGTGTATTGAAAAGCATCATTTTTTAGCGTGGGCCAGTAGTATCATTGCCTAATACCTTTAGAGCCAAAGAATGCCCCCCGGTGTGGTTACCGCAGACCCCTTCATGGATTTCTTGGAGGACCTTCTGGGCCTTGGCATTATTCAGGCACCGCTGTAGAGGTGTTAAGTAGCCTCGCCGGTAGAGCAAGCCGTCGTACAACAAGTACCTAACAGCTCTATACCTGATTCGTTTGGCTTCATCTTTATTGTTTGGTAGTTGTGGGTCCATTAGGTATTGGATGAGTGGCGTCATCCAATTTTCACCTGCTTGGACGATTAATGCCTTAACTTTTTCTTCAATAGTCGGCCGCTCCAATTCTTCGATGGGAACGACCCCTAGTGTGTCGGACTCTCTTGTGGAAGCTAGCTTTACCAGAGCGTCGGCGTTTACGTTTTCGGTTCGTGGTATCTGGAGTATCTCGTAGCTTTTGAACTTAACGAGTTCTTCCTTTACCTTCCTTAAGTACGCTCCCATTTTCTCGCCGCGTGCTTGATATTCTTCTTTTACTTGCCCGACAATTAATTGAGAATCGCTGAAGACGCTGAGCCTTTCGATCTTTAGGTGGCTGGCCAGGCGTAGTCCCGCGATTAGCGCTTCGTATTTCGCCTCATTGTTCGACGCCTTGAATTTAAATCGAACTGCCGAGGTAATCTTGTGGCCATCTGGGCTAATTAATAAGACGCCGGCTCCTAACCCGCTTTCGCTTGACGCTCCATCCACGTAGAGTTTCCATTGTGCAGTCTCGACTCCTTCAGGCGCGGTAGGGGCTGGCCTATGGGAGAACTCGGCTAAGAAATCTGCCAACGCTTGGCCCTTGATCGCAGTTCTTGGCACATATTTTATGTCGAACTAGCTTAGTTCTACCGACCACTTGAGGAGTCGACCGGAAGTTTCAGGCTTTTGTAGAGCCTGTCTCAACGGGTGGTTTGTAAGAACCCGTATGGTGTGATATTGGAAATAGTGCCGAAGCTTTCTCGAAGCTACCATCAGGGCGAGGGCTAAGCGCTCCATTTCGCTGTAACTTGATTTGGCGTCGAGAAGCTTTTTACTCACATAGTAGATTGGCAATTGCACCCTTTCTTCCTCCCTTATCAGTACGAAACTTACGGCGTGTTGGGACACGGAGAGATATAGGCTAAGCTCTTCGTCGAGGTTTGGTTTAGACAGGATTGTAGGTCTGCCCAAATGTTCCTTTAATCCCTGGAAGGCCTCTTCACACCGTGGTGTCCACTCAAAACGCTTGCTTCCTTTTAAAGCGTCGAAGAAAGTGATGCATTTGTCTGTTGCCTTTGATATAAACCTGTTTAGGGCGGCGAAACATCATGTCAACCTTTGCACTTCCCTTGGCTTGGTTGGGGACCGCATGTCCTGCAGGGCTTTGATTTTCTGCGGGTTAGCTTCTATCCCTCGGTGCTGTCCATAAAGTCGAGGAATTTCCCCGACCCAACTCCGAAGGCACATTTCTGGAGATTTAATTTCATGTGATATTTTCTTAATACCCCAAACATTTCACCCAGATGGTCGACGTGCTGGCTGGCCCTGGCGCTTTTTACAAGCATGTCGTCGACGTATACCTCCATGGTTTTGCCGAGCTGTTGAGCGAACATTTTATTCACAACCGTTGGTAGGTAGCCCCTGCATTCTTCAGGCCGAATGGCATAACTTTGTAGCAGTAGGGACCCCTGTCGGTTATGAAGGATGTGTGCTCCTCGTCGGCTGGGTGCATGGGGATCTGGTTGTATCCGGAATAGGCGTCCATAAAGCTCAACATCTCATGTCCCGCCGTGGCGTCGACCATTTGGTCTATCCGTGGGAGCGAAAAGCCATCCTTTGGACATGCTTTGTTGAGATCGCTGAAGTCGACACACGTTCTCCAGTCCCTGTTAGGCTTGACTACTAGAACTGGGTTTGAGACCCAACGTGGGTAATGGGCCTCCCTGATGAATCCATTGTTGATTAGTTTGTCGACCTCTTCTCTCAGTGCTTCATACCTCTCAGGGTTCATCGGTCGACACTTCTGGCTCTTAGGAGGATATGAGGGGTCGACATTCAAGGAGTGACATATAATGTTGGCATTGATCCCTTCCATGTCAGCGTGATTTCAGGCGAAGACATCCAAGTTTTTTCTAAGGAAGTTCTCGATCTCAACTTTAAGTGAGGGGGCTAAATCTGAGCATATTTTCAGCACTTTGGTGGACTCGTCTTCATCAACTCAAATTTCCACCAGTTGCTCGATGGGTTGGGACCATGTGACCTCTTCTTGAACCCTGGGGTCTGTGTCTTCGACGGGGTTCTGATGAACCATCCTAGCCTTCTGTCTCCCCGACTGGTCATATCCGCGTAGGGCATTGGAGTATGCAACCCTGGCGTCGTACTGGTTGCTCTTTATCTCGCCTACGCCACTTGGGGTAGGGAACTTGACCTTTTGGTGGTAGACGGAAGTTATGGCCCTTAGCGCCTGAAGGGTCGGGCTTCCGATCACGGAGTTGTACTGGGAGCCTCCTTTTATTACCACAAAGTTAGCCATTGTGGTAGCCTGTCAGGGTTTTTCTCCGGCGGTTATAGGCAACCGGATGGTCCCCTGGGGGATGACGGAGTCCCCGGTGAAACCATAGAGTGGCCTGGAGGTCTTTTCAAACTACTCCTTTTGGATCCCCATTTTCTCAAAGCAGTCAGAGTATAAGAGGTCCACCGAGCTCCCATTGTCTACCAGGATTCGTCATACGGTGTGGTTCCCTATCACGGCTTCCACCACCAATGTGTCGTTGTGGGGGAAGTGAACTCCGCTGGCGTCGTCCTCATTAAAGGCCACGTTGGTGTGGCTGTACCTTGGGGTTTTTACGGCGGCGATTCTTCAGAATCGCTCCTGGTAAACCCCCCTGGCCTCATGGGCGTAGTCCTTCTGAGACCTTCTTGAGTTTCCTCCTATATAGGGGCCGCCGAGGACAGTTCGTATGACGCTGACGGGTTCACGATCCTCTGGACGCTGGTTCTCCTTTCGGCGTCGATCATCCCCTTGCCCGCCGTGGCCGTCATGTCGGGGTCTTTGTTCGGCCCTGAACTCTTGTAACCTTCCCTCTCGGATTACTCTCTCAATTTCGTCCTTGAGGTTGGCGCAATCGTTGGTGTGGTGGCCGACATCGCCGTGGAACCTACAAAATTTCTTTTGGTTTCTCTGGCTGGGATCCGTTTTCATTGGTTCTGGTCGGCGCAGTAGGTTTCCTCAGCCGACCTGATTAAAAACCTCTTCGACTCCTACTGTCAGTTCGTGGTAAGAATCGTACCTTTGAAACAGCCGAGGCTTACGGCTCTCCTCTTGCCTTGGCTTCTGGAGCGCTCGTCGTTGCGGTGGGCTGCTTGTCCCCGCTTCCTCCACCTCGACGCTTCTTCGCGTCCTGTTTCGCAGGCGCCGACCTTTGTTCGGGCCCTTTATTCTTGTTGGACCTGTGTTCAGGGTCATTTGCGTCCGCCTCTTCGGCATTGATGTACCCCTGCGCTCGCGCTAAAAATTCCCTGTAGCTAGACGGGGGTTTCCGGTTTTGCTCTCTTTTGAAGGGGGTAATTTTCTTCATGCTAGATAAGGCCCCCATCAAGGCCTCTCTGTCTGTTATATCCATCGTGGTGGCAACCGCTTCCCCATATCTCGCGAACCATTCCCTTAATGACTCGTTCGGCTTTTGGTATATTGCCGTCAGATTCTACTTCGAGGGGACGTACTCTTTAACCCCTATGAACTGGAGAGAAAATGCTTCCTTCAACTCATCCCAACTCGAGATAAAGTTTGGCCTCAGCGTCCGGAACCATCTTCGGGCAGAGTCTGTCAAATGGTTCTGAAAGGCTCGGCACATGATCTCCTTAGCATACCCGTGCAAGAGCATGTGCCTTTTGTACATCTCCAAATAGTCGTCGGGATCCCCTCGACCATCATATGGTGGAATCGACGGCAACCTATATTTGTCGGGGAGAGGGGGCGCCATTATTTCTTCGGTAAATGGATGGTCATGTGTGCGGCTGGGTGTGATGTCGACGTTTACCACCTCGGCTACTCGGCCCATGTTCCTTTTTAGACCTGCCACGTCCCCCGTCAGTTTTTGCTCCAGGTTGGCCATACGTTCCATGATGGCGTATGCTTCTTCTGTTGAAATGGCCGAGCCAGCTACTCTCGACGCCTCTGCCCTTTGAGCGTTGGTCCACCCCTGGCCTGGCCGCCCGCCTATACTGATCCTGAGTCTCCTAGCGGGTTTCCTCCTGGATTCTAGGGTAATACTTCAGGATTTCCCGGACCCCTTGGTACCCGGTCCTCGGGAGCTCAGAGTCCGGCGGCCCTTAAACGACTGCCAGAGGATTGGGAAGGCCGAGGCCTAGGAGGGCCCCAGTGATTCTCGCTGTCCCCAGTTCCCTCTTGGATAGGTGGGTGGTCACCGGGGTTTGGGTTTCTAGCCATGGCGGGTCCCTGCGGCCTCGGGACGTCCTCTAACGGTGGCATGGAGTTCCTCCCGTCTAAGCGCTCAACCACGGTCATCAGCCCACGTACCAGCTCAGTTAGAGTGGTCAGTTGGGCCTGCATCTGCACAGGATCCGGCCGTGGCGCGTCTGGGGGTGGGACTTCGTCTCCGGCCGGGCATAGATCTCCTTCCATCCCGCTATTCCCTGGATGGATGGCGGTTTCGTCCATCTCTTTTAGAGGCGTGCTTGCTAATTATGTTGTTGGGGGTCGAACGCTTTCGTCCCCAACGGAGTCGCCAATTGTTGACTGTGATTTCTCGTCAACAAAAAAATGGCCGGGTTACCCCTTGGTTTCCCTTAGGATTACCGGCCTGTGTGTTAAATGTGTGAAAGTTTATTGTTTTTTGGACGTGCATAAGTAAAGAAGAAAAGACGGTTTATAGTGGTTCACTCTGTAAAATTAGAGCTACATCTACTGTGGTTGTCTATTTCTTTTTGAGGGGGTTACAATTTACATCAATTGTTATCTCTCTTTCTCTTCTTTTTCTGCTTGGATCTCAACCCCCCCATCAACACTGTTCACTCAGCCAATTAGTCTTCTATTACGGCTCTGTGCGCCCCTGTAACACTCTCCTATTCCTTGTGGGGCGGTTTAAGAGCTCACCATTAATGCCTGCTGACGTTCCCCACTTTCGTACGCAACTTGCCACGTTCTCTAGAGAACGTTCCCCTCGTTGTCAGCCATGCTTAGCCCAAACGTCCTTCTTGGTGATCGATTCTGCAGTCGAGGGATCTTTGTGCCTCAAACTCGACGGCACGGTCTGTCGATGTCAGGAAGAGTCGTTGCCCTACGTTGGACTTCGCGCTTGGGCTCTTTAGAGCTATAGACGTCGAGGGTTGTCGCTTGGTGGGGAGTAGTTAGGGTCACGTGTCGCTTTGTCGTACGCCCAGGTGTCCATCACATTTTTCCACACAACATTAACCATCTTTTTCCCCCTATTTTTTTTAACTCTTGGCCTCTCTCTTTTAACTTTTAATCTATTTTTATCTTTCATTTCTTCTTTCAAATGAATCAATCCTGTAATTGAGTTTAGTTAGGGTCTACAAAATTATGAATTTATATAGCAGTGTAGTCAATTTTTGCTTTCATTTGGATTTAACGTTTGAATTATTAGTACACTTAAAAGTAAAAAAATTCAAGCTATAATTTGAAGACTTAAAAAGTTTTGTGAAATATGAGTATATTGGCTCCGCCCCTGCTTGTCATGCCCAAATTCGATATCTTCATTTTATCATCCAATTAGATGATGCTGTCCAATAGATTGTTCTTTATATAGAGTACTTGTGGAGATATACAAGTTGTTGAGCAATCCCTTCATCGTTGTATCATCTATATTAGTTGTTTTTAGTGGCCAACTTCTCCATGAGATAAAATAAACGCAGAGCAAAGTACGAAAAATAAATTTTTCTATGGAATATGCAGAACAGAAATGACGGAATCCAAGCTTTTGTTTGGCATGTACTCATAGATTAGTATCTTCTATTCTCTTTGCAGAATGCAGCAGACTACAAAAACTTGAGAATATTTCTGTGCTGCAGTGCAGATTAGAAATTAATTAAGTCAACCTCATTCTTGAACTCCCATCAGTCCTCGTCCTGAGTTTTGTGTAATTAAGCTTTTTTCACTGCATTTTCAGCCATAAAAAAGAAAAAGAAAAAAAAAAGAACAAAGGAAAAAAAAAAGAAGCTTTTCACTGCATTGTCATGTTCATGAATCTTCCCCTGCAACAAAATCTAATGATGCTTTCGAATATAAAATCTAATGTTTGCCCGAGGGATGGAACTTGGAGGTTTATCTTAAACTAAAAGTGTTAATTAAGTTAATATAATAAATATTGAAAATCTCATAATCTTTTTTTTATTATTATTCTATTTCACTAGCTCCCTTTGTTGCTTTCTATTAATCTATATAGATATCTTTTTTATTTTTTCTTTCTTCTAAATATATAAACCAGTATTGTATCCCAATTCTTGTTTATTTGGGATTTAATGACATTAAATTTGAAATAGCACAAGCAAATATTTTTGGTCGCAGAAAATATATTATTAGCAACTAATTCGGATTTGGTTGCAGAATATCAATTATTTGCGACCAAATATTTTTTGGTTGTCATTTTTTATGTTTTCCCAACCCAATTTGTTCGCTAATTTTTCACCTCAGATATTAATTTTTGGCAATCAAAATTTGATTGCAGAAAACCACTTTCTGCGACAAAAAATATTTGGTTGCAGATTTGTTGGTCCCAAAAAGTTTGTTTCTCATGATGCATTTTGGCGCCAGTCCACGGCGCTACTTGTTCTTCGAAAGCTGCGCTTCGACTTTAGGTTAACAACCGTTACTTGTTGACGCCATGACGCTCACTACCTTATCATTTTTTATCGTTCAAAACTACTGTTGGAAATTAAACCAACACCGACTTCGATCTTTCCGAATCAAAAACAGAAAAGAAGACAACAAGAACACAACAATCTGATTTCGGAGTTCGGTGAAATCACACCTACATCTCCGCGAACTCTCCAGAGGAAGTTCGACATGCAATATATGAACAAAGCTGTTTACAAGAGAGTTACAAACTTTCCACAATTCACACCCTAACACTTTCCTAAGAAACTGAGCAAGAAAATACCCAAGAAATTCACCTTTTCTCTCATCTTTCTCACTCTATACCTTCTCTCTCTTTAGGGTTTTTTCTGTACAAGTTTTTCTCTCTCTCGGAATGCTCTCAAAGAAGGGAAAAATAGAAGCTTAAAAGAATATTACAACAGGTTCTCTTACTTGGAGACCAAGTAAGTCGGTCAACTCAAATGCTTACACATGTGCTGTACTTGTCCACGTCAACTTCAAACACCTTCCCTAATAAGAGCTTGTTGCCCAGCAGAAACGACTTATCGTTTCTGTCTTCTCCAAATTAAGCTTTATTAAACTTGAAAAATTGAGTCATAATAGAATTGATTCAACAACTACCTTTGTCTTTAATTTATGCGAAACCAATCCCAAATGCTATCTTCTTCCTAATGTACAATAAACACAAAACCAAACATAAATCCGACAATAAATTGTCAAAACCAACAAAAAGCTGAGATAAAAGTATCAAATTCGCGAGTATTAAACTCATCACTCTCTCCATTTGGCGTTAGACCCTAGAGGCTTCAATTCCCCTTGCTTGCTGACGAGTGCATATAAAGCCTATCTCCCATTTTGCATTAGCTCAGCACAGACCCCGAGAAAGCAAAGCAAGAGAGCTGAAATAAGGCTTTTCAAGCCATTTCTTGGGAGAGAAAAATAAACAAATAAAATTATTTTATTTAGTTTTAGTTTAGTTTTTATTTTACTTTCTGCATGGAGAGGACATCGATGTTGAAGAACCCAAGGAAAGACGGAGAAGGAGCTTCAAATGAGTTTTTCTTACCATATTTTTATCTCTTTATTTTTGTATTTTGAGAATGTTTGAACTAAAGATTTGTGTTTATTTGCTTTTATTAATAAAGTAATTTGTTTTTTTCCCTTGGGGATTTGATTTATCCTTGCCATGAATATGTGATTGTACCTATTCTTAATTAGTTATGATTTATTTCCATTTTGTTGAGTATTTCATCCTTTTTGTAAATATTTGGACAATATTTGCGTGGTTTGATAATTAATTTAAGACTGAGGAGTGATAATTAATTTAACCCATGAATAAAATGTCATGGGTATTTTAAGATAGGAATGTACCTACAAGCTTGTGTAGTCTAATTCGAGTTTCTTTGTTCGTAATGAATTTTGATATGTTGAGGTTTTCACAGAGACGTAAAAAATCTACTTGTTGGGATAATTTGTTAGTGTTTGGAAGAGATTAACAAATAAGTTAAAGAGACATAACTATCCACAATGACAATAGGCTTAATTAGTCCATTTAGGAATTTCTCATTTATTTTTATTGCTCATTTGTTCTAATTTATTTAGTACATTACTCTTTTTTTTATTGGCAGTTTAAATAATTCATTGAGTTAATTATTTCGGTAATTAATTACAATTAGCACAATATTTCTCGTCGGATCGATACTTTTACTCACACACTTTATTACTTCAGGGGACGTGTATACTTGGGTGATATTTTCCCCCATCACATTCTTGTTTCTTTCATTCTTGAGTTAGATTCCCAAGTACAAATTGCTTGACTCATTGACACCAAAAAACGAAGCTCAAGCTTACCACCTTCAGAGACAAAGATCCTCATTGCTTTGTAAAATATCCCCAGCTCACTAGCTACAAGAAAATATAGATTTAACCACATAAAATTAAGTGCGAATTAAAAAAACCCTTCAGCAGCACAAATTTTTTTTTTTTTTGGTGGTAAAACAATTTTTAATAATTTAAGTACTTAAAATCTTAAAAATTGATGATTTTTTTTTTATGATATAAACATAATTATAATATTTAGCTTTGGCCACACTGTTATCTGTGACCAAAGCTAAATATTGAAATATCTTATATATTTTTTTGAATCATATTTGTTATTATTTTCTTTTTTCTTTCAAACTTTTAATTCTTTCTATATCATTTCCCAAAACTTTTAGCCGCACTTTTATCATGTTGCTAGAGGCAAAATTTCGTGTAGTGTAGGTTTGCGGGCGTCAAGAGCATGTGATAAGTTCATAAAGAACAACAAAAGAGAAATGGATTTTTAAGCGTTTTCATTTTGTCTTAGAAGAGATGAAGAAAATCTAAGAACAAAACGAGATGGTTGAAATTGGAACTAACTTGACAATGTTACTCTAAGAGATAGTCTAAGAATCCGTTTAGTTTACTGATTCGAGTTTTTAATTGGAGTTGAGATGTGACTTTATATGAGAGTTTTTTACTGTAGTAAAAAAGTTAAATGTGACTGTTTCTGAAAACTTTTTACTGTAACAAAACTATAATTCTAAACTCAAATCAATTAAATGAACATGGTTAATGTTCACATGCAAAACTAGTTAAAAACTATATGAAACTGTTTGATGTAAGATACTTAAGTTAAACTATGGAAGCTTTATGGGAAAATAGTTAAATGCAATATCTTTTTGTTGGGATATAGTGACAAACATATGATCAAATTATGTTTTATTATTGAGAAAATACACTATATAGTACATTTAGGGCCAGTTTTAAAATAATTATTGTGCTTTTAATAAAAACACTATTTTTATTTAAAATAAAAACATAAATAAAAGTAGAATTTAAAAATTACACATTTTAACTCCTCAAAATAATTTAGGCCTCATTCGCTTCGTGAATTTGAGTTTTCAATTCGAGTTGAGATGTAACATATTTTGAGAGCTTTTAATTGTAGCAGAAAAAGTTAGATGTGACATTTTCTGAGAACTTTTAACTGTAAAAATTTAAAACTGAAAACTCAAATCGGTAAAATAAATTAGATCTTTAAAAATACATTTTTTTGTGCACCTTTATCAAACACTATTGATACGTTCACTTCGCTGATTCGAGTTGAGATGTGATTTTATGTGAGAACTTTTTACTGTAATAAAAAAATTAGATATAACTGTTTTTGAAAATTTTTTACTGTGATAAAACTTGAATTCTAAATCTGAATCGGTGAAGTGAACGGGGCTATAATTATATCATTTATTGTGAAAAATGTTTTTGGAAATTTCAAGAGTAATCTCATATGCACCTTTACAACCTACGTTTGAATTGAATAACAGCATTTTTAAATTTTGAAACAAAATGCACTTTTCCAACTTTACCCTCATTTTAGGGTTATTCCTTCCTCTCTCCCAAACCCCAGTCTCCTCTCCTTCTCCGACGATCGACAGCCATTTCCGATTAAACCGTCGTCGTCGCGGAGTTCGATCGGGATTTCGTCGCGTGGTCCCATCTCTGATTTTTGTTGCTCCACTCGAGTTCCGCTCATCGATCCAGATGCTTCGTGAAGAGATCCAACTTCCTCGTGATTCCTCGATCCAGATGCTTCGTGAAGAGATCCGGCCACCATCGTGAGACTCTGTTTTCGGTATTCTTCTCCGGTGAAGCAACCGGAGATGGTGAGGTCTGTTGCCGCGCTTGGAGTCCACGAACGCCGCCTTTGAGATGCTTCGTGAACAGATCCGGCCACCATCGTGAGACTCTGTTTTCGGTATTCTTCTCCGGTGAAGCAACCGGAGATGGTAAGATCTGTTGCCGCGCTTGGAGTCCACGAACGCCGCCTTTGAGATAGCGATCTGCTGTCGCCGTACATTTTCACGGCGGAGGCTTCAAGTGTGGCGGCGGCGGCGGAATTGGTTTCGTCGGGGCCGACAAAGGCTGTCGCTGACCAGATGAGTGTGAGTGTTTTATAATCTGAGTTTGTAGATTGTTTGAGAATTGATTTTGCTGAGAAAAACGTAATTTGGACTGAGAATTGATTTTGGTGAGTTTCTTTGAGAATTGATTTTGCTCAGGCCGTTTAATTTGCTCCTTCGAATTTTTAATTCAAATTGAGATGCAATTTTACGTGAGAATACCGTTTAATTAACTGATTTAAATTTTTAATTTGAATTGAGACGTGATTTGATGTTATAATTTTTTATTATAGTAAAAAATTAAATAAAATTTTTTGAGAGTTTTTTATTGCAGTAAATTTAAATTCTAAATTTGAATCGATAAAATAAACGAGACCTTAGTTTATTTGAGAATTGATTTTGTTTGGGGTGTTTTTTTTATGAGCATTGTTGTTTTTTGGAGGATGATTCAGATACACCGGCCACCGAATTTATGGATAAATACCGTATTTACTTGTTGTTGGCGTTAGATTTACTAATAAATTTAAGATTTATTAGTGGTTGGTTTTCTAAATTTACGGATAAATATAATGTTTTTAGGTAAATATGGTATTTACTAATTTTTGAATCGGTTGTCAAAATTTTGGATAAATATTGTATTTACCCATAAATAAGTCATCAGCAACGACTATTAAATTTTCAGACAAATATGGTATATATTTATTAGTAAGTACGGTATTTAACGGTCGAGGGAAATAATAGTCGAGTTTTTAAATAAATATGGTAAATGCAATATTTTCTAGTAAATACATTATATATTGATCACTAGAGTTGACGGTCAGATTTTTAGATAAATATGATATGTATGAATAAATATGATATTTACTGATAAATATGATATTTACTGATAAATATGATATTTATCAATCACCGATCACCGGTCAGTCACTGATAAATAATATATTTATTGATAAATATAATATTTATTAATATATACAATAAATATAATATTTATGAGTATATATAATAAATATCAGTTATCGGCTGTCGGAGTTGACCGCCGGTCACCTGCACCAATTATGGTGGACTTGATTAGAGTGAGAAAGAAGAGAGGCGAGAAAGAGAAGGTTTAAAAGTATTTTGAAATTTTTAATAATATTTAAAATTTAAGATATTAAATTATGCTATAAAATTTATGTTTTATAATTTATTAATCATTGTACTAATTGTCTCATTTCACTCGTTTCTCTATTTATTATGGAGGTCACATCAAAAATTGAAAAGAAAAATTTAAGAACTCGTTTATTTTGTTAATTTGAGTTTTATTACAATAAAAAGCTCTCATAAATAATCATATTTAATTTTTTTATTATAGTAAAAAGCTCTCACATAAAATTACATCTCAACTCAAATTAAAAACTCGAATCAGTGAACTAAACGAGTCCTAAACATTTGTTATGATCAGCAAATCCCATTCATCTGCAGAAGTGGGTCCCACTTATATATTATGAGTTTAAACAGGTGCCGCATAGGCAATAAGTTGCAGTAGTTTAATAAGAAGAGGAGACTTTGTGAAAGTCTTTTCCTAGACAAGAGAGTATCACCGTCCAATAGCTGGCAATGGTTTTTCCAATTGAGGAATCCCTCCATTAATCAACTCTTTTGGTGCTTAAAAATAATGGTCGTGTCCCTTTATTTCCTTTTTCTAACTGCCAATTATGAATGTTAAATAGCCTGATAAAATAGATAATGACAAGGGACATTGAAACATTATGTCTTGGTACATGTTGAGACAAGCACGAGAAAACGTTCATCTTTTTCAGTTAAACTTCAGGTGGAAATTTTTTTTTTTTTTTTCAACTATGGAGTACAAAGTTCATCTACATATTAATATGATGCAAAACCTGTTGAAGGACCTTTCTAGAAGGACCTAATTCGGAATTTTGGCACAACTTGATGTCAAAGTTGAACGCCGAAGAGTGAAATCATCAGTAGATAATTTTTTTTAATCTTCTTTTCTATTCTTTTCTTTAGGGTTGAAATCTGCATTTAAATTCCAATTTAAGGTTTTCATCTCTTCCTCTCTCCATCGTAGAGCCAGCTAGGGTTTCTCTTTTTGATTTTTTTTCTTAGGGCTGAAGTCTTGATGCCGCTTCTGGCTGATCGTTGGCCTCTCAGCCCTCGCGATGGTAGCTCAGGTCTCTTGGGCGGCGGTTCATACAGCTAATGGGTGCGGTACTATGGCGGTCATGGAGGACGGATCTAGGAGGCGGATTTGTGGGATGCTTGTTGTTACATATGAAAGTTTTGGGGCTTCAGACGATGCGAGATGTGGGATGTTTCCGGTGGGCATGTGGAATGGGGATCTTGATCCTGATGGTATAACGCTTCTTTTGAGTATCTTCATATTTAGTTTTGTGGTTGGCAGTTATGCTCATTTTGTGGTGATTTTTCTCAGATTCGATTGCCTACTCTGCGGCGCGATGGCCGGCTTGTTGTCGTTGAGTCCTCCTTGTTGGCGATGGCTATTAGTTCCTTTCGTTGTTTTTATTATCTCATTGATACTTCCGCCTTGTTGGTGTTGGTTTATGTTATTTTCTTATTGTGTTAGTTATGTAATAATGGAGGTGGTTTTCCCGCCTTTCGACTCTATTAATGTGTCTCACCCATTTATCGATAGCATGGTTGATGGTATCCAACTAGATTTGATTCTTTATCGTGTTACTTGTGTCCCCGTTATTTGGGGATTGGTCTCGGTCAACTTAGTGAATCTATCGACTATAGCAGTTTTGTCTGACGAGCCTTACTCGCGCTCAATCGTTATGTTCCGAGTGAGTGTTTTTCGTTTGTGTTTCGACACTTGTATTTGACCCTATACTTTATCCGTGTTTACTAGTGGATCCAGTTAATATTTAGGGTTGAATTCTATTGTAGGTGGTGGTCACTT
>NW_010358177.1:281396-350931 GCF_000414095.1 Morus notabilis | reverse complement strand
GGAATATTTGAAATTAAAATCACAAATTTGATAAAATAATTTGACAATTTTCGAATGAATTAAATCTCATCTATCTTTCTTTTACTTTTCAAAATATTGTGTGCCAATTTTTATATAAGTCCAGTCACGCTTTTCTTATGTGTCATGCATTGTTTTGTTATTCAATTGTCTTTTACTGCAATATTGTCAAATTGATATATTGTCGATTTTAGATAACTTGTAATAATAATATTTTCGGAGTCAACATATAGATTTAATTTATTTGATTCTTTTATTTTGTGAATCAAAACTTGAATTGGTGAACGAAACATTAGAGATTCTCGACCCTTACTGTTTTTATTACTGAACTTCTTTCACACAAATATTCTCTCATTTTTTATTTGCAACAAAGGCTACAAAAACTCTTTTTTTTCATTAATTTATTTGTTATTTATTTTTCTCTAACACTCTTATTCTATTAATCTTTCTTGTTTATTTTATTACCTCTCTGTAGATATAACCGCCCTTTTGTGTTACAATTGACCGCTTGTGAACATCACTTTTAGGCGTTAATCAAATTTTAACGTCGTTGCCGGGGAGGTGCTACTAAGAAGATTGATCAGTAGATTTTTGAGCCAAATAGGTAAGTACATTTTTAATTATTATTTTCTTTGCTATTAAGCTGTGTTAGTTTCTTATTTTTAGTTATTAGTCTTTGTCTAACCTTTAGTTAACGTTATGTAATAGATTAGTAGTTTAATTTGTTTCAAGCTTTTTGCTTCATTTTGTTTTTCTTGTCGTTTCTTATTTCAAAACAAAACAAAAAAAAAAAGTCCGCTGCCGTGTTCTTTATTCATTAAGTTATAGTTGCTACGATTTTTTTTTTCCTAACGTCTCTTGTTCGAAACAAAAAAAAAAGGTCACTTTTACCTTAAATTAGTATTTACCTTTTTCAGTTTTTTTTTTATTTCCGTAGTTTTGTTGCTAAAAAAAAAAAAAAAAAAAAAAAAAAAAAAAAACTCACACTTTTAGGATTTATTTTTATTGTTAATTTTATTTTCTCCTTTAGTTTTAAAATTGATTGTGATTTGATTTTGTAATCTTTTATTTTTAATAAATTAGGATTTTATTTTGTTTCCCCATTTGTATATTTTAATTATTAACTATTATATTGTTGCCTAATTTAATTTTTCCTTTTATAGTTTTCATTAATTCTTAAAATTATAATTAGGATTGTAATTAGTTGACTAATTTAGGTTCCTAATCTAAGAATTTCATAATTTGGTAGATTTAGGCTTTTGACTTTAGGAATAGTTTATTTATTCAATAAAATTTAATAATTGATTTTGAGAATAATTGTGTGGTTACGTGAAAAGTACAATCTGAGAGAGTTCTGTCTAGAAAAATTGGTATTTAAGTGGGCCACGCCCCACTAATCTTTCCTGGGAATGTTGCTCTGTCTAGGAGACTATTCATTGAGCCAAGAGCTATAGTCTTTCCTGTGAGCACTCTCGGTTGTTACAATTTACGTCACTATATAATTATTTTCTTTTGTTTTGATTAAAAATAAAAAAACAAAAAAATTAAAAAATTAAAAATTAAAAAAGCCGTTTTGGGTGAATGCATCGGTATAGAGACGAACTAGGGAGATTTGCTCAACGTCCAGACTTAGAAACTCCTAGTGAAATTCAATCTGACTTGTCTTCTACGCTTCCGTCTTCACACTCGTCGTTGGAATTCACACTTCAAAATCTATTCACAATGGCACAACATGAGAAAGTTCAGCAGAAGGCGTTGCAAGATTGCCTGCACCCAACGCAAACGGCCACCCCATCTTGCATCATGTTTCCACCGAATGCACCGCCTACGGATTTCAAGCCGGGCATGATTGCACTTCTCCCAACCTTTCACTGGTTAGAGAACAAAAACCCATATGTACACATCCGGGAGTTTGAAGAGGTGGTGGCCACCTTTCACGGCCGAGCTGAGGCCGCAAACACCGTCTGATTGAAGTTTGTCCCTTTCTCTCTGAAGGATAAGGCCAAAAGCTGGCTGTATTCTCTTAGGCCTAGGTCTATTGGTACGTGGGAAGAAATGATGACGACATTCTTCAACAAGCATTTCCCACACCATAAGACCAACAATTTGAAACGACAAATCTCAAATTTATCTCAGAAGGAAAATGAAACTCTCTATCAAGCTTGGGAGCGTTTTAAAGATATGTTAAATCTGTGTCCCCACCATGGATATGAAAGTTGGCGCCTCGTAAGCTATTTCTACGATGGACTCACAATCTGAGAGCGCTAATTTGTTGAGATAATGTGCAATGGGGATTTTCTCCAAAATGATCCTGACGAAGCTATCGAGTACCTGAATGAGTTAGCTGAGAAAGCTCATACTTGGACTGGACTGAGTGCTACTGAGAGCACTAGTAGATCCTGACCAGTTGGAGTTTATCAATTAAGGGAAGAGGACAGCCTCATGGCCCAAGTTAAAGCTTTAACGAAGCAAATCGAGGCGCTCAAAAGTAAAGATAGTAAAGGAATCCACATGGTGGCGAGGACAGAGGCACATGAGCCATCTTTCGTTTGTGGTTGACATGGCCATCTAGCTCAGGATTGCCACACTTTAAGTGAAATGAGGGGGGTATACGAGGAGCAGTACAACGCTTTGGGTGTATACAGACAACCATATACACCTTTCTCGGAGACTTATAATCCTGGTTGGAAAAACCACCCGAATTTTAGTTGGTGAGATTCGAACCAACATGTACAATCATCTAAAGGGCAATAGAGATCAGAGCAACATTCTAAACCACCAAGGACATATTTTGCGCCTCAGAATAACATGCAGCCGAAAGGGAATTCTCTATATGATACCCTAAAAGCTTTTATGGATGCGTAAAATAAAACGAATCAAAGGGTTGATTCAATGCTCGCGCAGTTGGTGGAAGAGAACAAGGAAATCAAAAGTTAGATCACAAAGCTGATAGAAGCTTTAACCGTTCAGGAGCGCGGTAAATTTTCATCACAAGCCCAGTCCAATTTGAGAGGACAACACATGGCTTAAACTTCCAACTCTGAAGGTCAAAATATCAAGGAAGTTAACGCCATCTCTACTCGAAGTGGTATGAATTTTGATACGCCATCAACAAGTACAACCACTTCGAGTAATGAAGAATCGGCTCAGGAGAAAGAAGAGCCAAAAAAAATTCCGGTAAAGGTGCCTTTCCCCCAAGCCTTCCGACCTGCTGGGAAAGTACCAGAAAATCAAAGTGAGATCCTGGAGCACTTGACACAATTGAAGATCAATCTTCCCTTACTACATGTGATCAAGCAAGTGCCGGCCTACGCCAAGGTTATCAAGGATCTGTGCACCATAAAGAGAAAATACTATGTCAAGAAAACTGCATTTTTGACGGAACAAGTGAACGCGGTGATTGAGCAGAAGACATGGCTGAAGTACAAAGATCCTGATTGTTTCACTATTTCCTGCACCATTAGGACATGCGAATTCGGCCAAGCATTGCTGGATCTTGGAGCGAGTGTAAACCTCATGCCTTATTTAGTCTACTCGTAACTTGGTCTTGGAGAGATTAAGCAGACACCTGTAGTACTACAATTGGCCGATCGATCCATCAAGAAGCCACGTGGAATAGTTGAAGACGTGTTATTGTAAATTGATAAGTTCTACTATCCCGTGAATTTCGTTGTTTTGGACACTCAGTCAGTGGTTGATGTAGAGTCAAAAATCCCGATCATCCTTGGAAGACCATTCCTTGTGACAGCAAATGCCCTAATTAACTGTAGAAATGGTCTTATGAAGATCTCTTTTGGGAACATGACTCTTGAGGTAAATGTTTTCAACATTGTAAAACAACCACAAAATGACGACAAGTGTCACCAAACATTTTCCTGTGAGCACTCTCGGTTGTTACAATTTACGTCACTATATAATTATTTTCTTTTGTTTTGATTAAAAATAAAAAAACAAAAAAATTAAAAAATTAAAAATTAAAAAAGCCGTTTTGGGTGAATGCATCGGTATAGAGACGAACTAGGGAGATTTGCTCAACGTCCAGACTTAGAAACTCCTAGTGAAATTCAATCTGACTTGTCTTCTACGCTTCCGTCTTCACACTCGTCGTTGGAATTCACACTTCAAAATCTATTCACAATGGCACAACATGAGAAAGTTCAGCAGAAGGCGTTGCAAGATTGCCTGCACCCAACGCAAACGGCCACCCCATCTTGCATCATGTTTCCACCGAATGCACCGCCTACGGATTTCAAGCCGGGCATGATTGCACTTCTCCCAACCTTTCACTGGTTAGAGAACAAAAACCCATATGTACACATCCGGGAGTTTGAAGAGGTGGTGGCCACCTTTCACGGCCGAGCTGAGGCCGCAAACACCGTCTGATTGAAGTTTGTCCCTTTCTCTCTGAAGGATAAGGCCAAAAGCTGGCTGTATTCTCTTAGGCCTAGGTCTATTGGTACGTGGGAAGAAATGATGACGACATTCTTCAACAAGCATTTCCCACACCATAAGACCAACAATTTGAAACGACAAATCTCAAATTTATCTCAGAAGGAAAATGAAACTCTCTATCAAGCTTGGGAGCGTTTTAAAGATATGTTAAATCTGTGTCCCCACCATGGATATGAAAGTTGGCGCCTCGTAAGCTATTTCTACGATGGACTCACAATCTGAGAGCGCTAATTTGTTGAGATAATGTGCAATGGGGATTTTCTCCAAAATGATCCTGACGAAGCTATCGAGTACCTGAATGAGTTAGCTGAGAAAGCTCATACTTGGACTGGACTGAGTGCTACTGAGAGCACTAGTAGATCCTGACCAGTTGGAGTTTATCAATTAAGGGAAGAGGACAGCCTCATGGCCCAAGTTAAAGCTTTAACGAAGCAAATCGAGGCGCTCAAAAGTAAAGATAGTAAAGGAATCCACATGGTGGCGAGGACAGAGGCACATGAGCCATCTTTCGTTTGTGGTTGACATGGCCATCTAGCTCAGGATTGCCACACTTTAAGTGAAATGAGGGGGGTATACGAGGAGCAGTACAACGCTTTGGGTGTATACAGACAACCATATACACCTTTCTCGGAGACTTATAATCCTGGTTGGAAAAACCACCCGAATTTTAGTTGGTGAGATTCGAACCAACATGTACAATCATCTAAAGGGCAATAGAGATCAGAGCAACATTCTAAACCACCAAGGACATATTTTGCGCCTCAGAATAACATGCAGCCGAAAGGGAATTCTCTATATGATACCCTAAAAGCTTTTATGGATGCGTAAAATAAAACGAATCAAAGGGTTGATTCAATGCTCGCGCAGTTGGTGGAAGAGAACAAGGAAATCAAAAGTTAGATCACAAAGCTGATAGAAGCTTTAACCGTTCAGGAGCGCGGTAAATTTTCATCACAAGCCCAGTCCAATTTGAGAGGACAACACATGGCTTAAACTTCCAACTCTGAAGGTCAAAATATCAAGGAAGTTAACGCCATCTCTACTCGAAGTGGTATGAATTTTGATACGCCATCAACAAGTACAACCACTTCGAGTAATGAAGAATCGGCTCAGGAGAAAGAAGAGCCAAAAAAAATTCCGGTAAAGGTGCCTTTCCCCCAAGCCTTCCGACCTGCTGGGAAAGTACCAGAAAATCAAAGTGAGATCCTGGAGCACTTGACACAATTGAAGATCAATCTTCCCTTACTACATGTGATCAAGCAAGTGCCGGCCTACGCCAAGGTTATCAAGGATCTGTGCACCATAAAGAGAAAATACTATGTCAAGAAAACTGCATTTTTGACGGAACAAGTGAACGCGGTGATTGAGCAGAAGACATGGCTGAAGTACAAAGATCCTGATTGTTTCACTATTTCCTGCACCATTAGGACATGCGAATTCGGCCAAGCATTGCTGGATCTTGGAGCGAGTGTAAACCTCATGCCTTATTTAGTCTACTCGTAACTTGGTCTTGGAGAGATTAAGCAGACACCTGTAGTACTACAATTGGCCGATCGATCCATCAAGAAGCCACGTGGAATAGTTGAAGACGTGTTATTGTAAATTGATAAGTTCTACTATCCCGTGAATTTCGTTGTTTTGGACACTCAGTCAGTGGTTGATGTAGAGTCAAAAATCCCGATCATCCTTGGAAGACCATTCCTTGTGACAGCAAATGCCCTAATTAACTGTAGAAATGGTCTTATGAAGATCTCTTTTGGGAACATGACTCTTGAGGTAAATGTTTTCAACATTGTAAAACAACCACAAAATGACGACAAGTGTCACCAAACATTCATGATCGACATACTTGTCAAGGAAGAGGTTCAGCTGCAAAGCAATTATCAAGATCTTGAAAACCTCCTCCAAAAATCTAAATCTGAGAGTTCCGGTCCTTGTGAGCTGGCTAACATTTCTGCCATTTTCAAAGAATCACATGACAGAGGAAAAAAGTTTGGGCCACCGTGTTTTGAGGAGCTCTCGACAGAATGAGAAACACCGAAATCATCCATCGAGGAGGCCCCAAAAGCCAAGCTAGCCTAACTACATGAGGGCTTAAAACATGTGTTCTTGGGAGATGAAGGCACATTCCCAGTCATCATCTCATCTAAACTCGATGCATTGCAAGAACAACGATTGATCGACATGATGAAAGAGCACAATTCCAGGATCAAGGTAAAAATGAAAGCGGCTCATGACAAGCAGATCATGAGGAAGAATTTCAAGCCGAATCAACAGGTTCATCTCTATGATTCCCTTTTGCATCTCCACCCCGGTAAGTTGAGGTCTTGGTGGACTGGCCTGTTCGTAGTGAAATGCATTTTTCCCAATGGTGCTGTCGAGGTTGAGGACCCGACCAATGGGAGAATCTTCAAAGTAAATGGCCAGCGTCTGAAGAATCACTTAGAGTAGGTGAACCAGGTTGAAGAGATCATTCTCGACGACCCCGTTTACTAGTCCTGAGTAGTTTGCTCACATCTCCTGTACTATATTTTCATTTTCTGTTTTCTTTGCTTCTTCCTACATTTTTTTATGTGTGTTTTTAGAGAATCATAACAGGAAGCTCAGGCTATGCTCATATGTGGAATGCTCATCGTTCAGGTGTCTTCTTTCTTTATATTTCCATAATTTTTTACACTGAGGACACTGTCTGATTTTGGTTGGGGGTGGTGAGCATATTCATGTCTAAGAGTGATTTTTGTCATGTTGATATTTGGATTAAAATTTTTGCGAAGTTATCTGAGTATGATTTCAAAATGATTGGTTTAAGTCAATTTTCGTTGTCTTGGTTACTAAGAAATGACTTCCAGAGTTTCTTTTTGCATGTGTGATAACTCTAAGAAATTAGAGTTATCTAATGGTTTTCTAGCTCAAAAGTTGCTTGACCAAGAGTGATTTTACTAGTTTCTTTTGTGTTTTAACTTAGATTTTTTATAATTTACACTTGATATGGCTGAATTCGGTACTTGTACTCTTCTTGTAGTAAAATTTGATGATTTTGAATTAAAAAGAAGAAGAAAGTCCACTCAGCCCTGTGTGTACGCGTTGTAGGAAATTCTTGGACTAAATGCTGCAGCATTCGTGCAGCATTCTGGGAATAACTGTGGCATGTGGATGACGTCAGCGCACTACTTAGAGAAAGCAGACAAAAGGAATCCGTGTGAGCTGGATGAGCAGGTGTCATTGTGGTCCCCTACACATATCATTAAGTGATACCTCATCCCTATTGTTGCCCTAGAGAGGAAATGCTTTCTGAAAACAAAAGGCAGCCGCCAGGAAAGAAAATAAAAGAAGAAAACAGAGACGTGAGGGAGGAAATAGAAAGAAGGTGTTCTGGGGGGGCTGAGGGTTGGAGACGAAAATACATAGAGCACTCCCTCTGGAGAGAACAGACAGTACGTTACGAAGAGAGAAAAAAGCATAGGAGGGGAGCTGAGAAAAAGAAAAGGAGATAGAGAGTACCTATCTCCAGAAAACTGAATACAAGGACATGAAGGAAAGAAAGCAGGAGGTTGAAGGAAGCAAGGCCGGACAAAGAGGAATCCCAAATCCAGCTGAAACTCTTTCTTCTTTTTGTTAGCTTAATTCTCTTTTGGTATTTAGTTACTAATTTGGCCATGGATTATTCTGGAACTTTGAATCCTGTAAGGCTTGCTAATGGAACCAAAGTTGTAAGGATGACAATTTGTTTCTGAGATGCTATTAAATTACTATTCTTGTTCATTCATGTGTGTTAATGCCCATTTCTATTCTTGACTGGCCATCAATTTTAGGATACAAGATTAAGATTACTACTGGAAGGGTTAGTTTTAATCGGATCTAACATGAGTGATGCTTGTTCAATAACCTTGCTTAGTTGTTGATTAGTGGATGGGATATGAATATATTATTCACCTTGCATAACTTAAAGAAACCTGAGTTTAAATCTGCATTCTGGAAGCTGGATTCATATAGGAATATGCTGGAAATGGTTTAAGGAACCTTAGTCATAACTAATTCGGAAGAATTTTATGCAATAACGGAGTTTCTGTTAACAGGACCAGTAAATGCTGCAGCATTCTACGTAATATTTTAGTCATACTTGTAATTGAGGGAAAGTTAGCAGACCTAGCTCATTTTCACCACTGAATTACAGCCCATCATTACGTTCTTGTTACTGTTAGCCATTTAGATTGCACTTCGTCTGCATCCATTTTATTTATACCATTTTAGTGAATTTGTGCCATATTCATTCATTACTTATTTTGTTGAATATACAACTTCCAACACGTACTTTTGGTGACTCAATCCTCGTGGGATCGACACTCTTATTCACTCTTTATTACTTGTTTGCGACACGTGCACTTGCGAGCATAAATATCACGCAACAACGTGCTAAACCTTGTGGTAAGATGGATGTTAATGCATGTCAGCTGAGAAAATTCCCGAGTTTAAGTGCTTGATTTTTTGCGAGTTAAGGGAGTAGAGAAAATGACTTTTGAACCTTCATTGATTTTTTTGAGCTGGTAAAATCACTGTTAGAGCATCATTACATGGTTAGTGGTATGCTTGGTGCATATGCTTGAGGGATGAATTTTGGGTTAGATAGGATTGATCTTATGTAATAGAGCCTCATTTCTTATCTTATCTCTCATAAAAAAACTGAGCAAGAGCAACATTTCACAGATCCTGTAGTTTGGTGTTAATCACATTTGATGCTATATAGCTGTTTGTCAAAAGAACACCTTTCAACATTCACTTCATTATTACAGGTTGTCTCTTGCCAAAAAGAAAAAGAAAAAAAAAAGAGATGAATAAGCCATAAAAGCGATGTTCAACCACCCTGAGCCAAGCCTCTCAGCCGAGCCACACAAGCTAATCAGATAGAGACATCGTCAGCCATTTGAGCCACTGAGCTAAGCCAGGCGTGGGCCCTAGTTCTCCCGCGTTTCCCACTCCACCTCGCGCGCGTCAACAGTATGCAAAACTCCCTTGGCGCGCGTGCTTACTCCGCGCAGTCTCCGGCGCACCCAAGTCTATTATGTACAGGTCCCGCGTGCAGCGTGCCAGTCTGCTTCCCATCTCCGTGCGTGACAGCTGTCTCAGTGGACCCCAGATGTCTCCAACCGCCATCGCCCTTCTTTCTCTACGCGCGCGACATGTGGAAATTGAATCCATTTCCTCCAACCATGCTTTGACACGTGTCCTCCAGGGTGCTGAATCTGAATTTCTTCCCTAAAAATCAGAGCAAATTATCGGATTTCTTCCCCAAATCATATATATGATTTCTCCTAATTTATGTGTAATTTTATTTTGTTTCCTTTCTTTTGTAATTTTCTATTTTTATTATTTGTTTTCTTATTTGACAGGCAACCTATGAACACTATAAATAAGATGGTTAGCCTAAGGTTTTTGTAAGTTTTTAATATTCAGTTTTCTATCGTCTTGCTGTCAGTCTCATATTTTCTCTCTAGAACTTGTGAGAATGTTTTGCAAGCTAGGCCATAGTTCTCTTGGTGAGGTTAGAGATGAACTTTTGTTAGTGACCCAATTCGGACTTTTGATTCCTTATGTTGTAAACTTCAACATCCGAATGAATTAAATCTCATCTATCTTTCTTTTACTTTTCAAAATATTGTGTGCCAATTTTTATATAAGTCCAGTCACGCTTTTCTTATGTAATTTTGTCATGCATTGTTTTGTTATTCAAATTATTTTGTAAATTGTCTTTTACTGCAATATGGTCAAATTGATATATTGTCGATTTTAGATAACTTGTAATAATAATATTTTTGGAGTCAACATAGATATTTAATTAATTCGATTCTTTTTTTTTGTGAATCAAAACTTGAATTGGTGAACGAAACATTAGGGATTCTCGACCCTTACCGTTTTTACTACTGAACTTCTTTCACACAAATATTCTCTCCTTTTTTATTTGCAACAAAGTCTACAAAAACTCTTCTTTTTCATTAATTTATTTGTTATTTATTTTTCTCTAACACTCTTATTCTGTTAATCTTTCTCGTTTATTTTGTTACCTCTCTATGGATACGACCGCCCTTCAGTGCTACAATTGACTGCTTGTGAACATCACTTTTGCGCGTTAATCACCACCATATGCCTAAAATAAGAAAATAGTGGCAACATATTTTGAGTTGGGTGTCCGTTAATTTCCCTTATCTTTTTTTATAGCATTATGTTATCTCAAGCTTTTATGATTTAAGCAAACATTTAACTAGTTAAAAGTTTGGAAAATATTAACGAGTAAGCCCCTCCACCCCAACAATAGGTTGAGGGTTCGAGCTACTCTGAGTCTCGTTTAAAAGTGTTGACATTTTTTCTTCTCCTTTGTATTAAAAAAAAAAAAAAAGAGGGGGGATTTTCAAAAATACCAACAAAAAGATAACTATATATTATTAATGTCATCAATTTCAAATTTACCGTTCATGCCATTAATATTTTGATAAATATTTTTATGACATGTTATTTTTTGTATTCTATCAAAATATTTTTTTTTTAGAAAAATACTAACAGTTAATTTTATAAAATCAATTCAGACGATGTAATTTAATTAGAAATATAAATCGATCAAACTAACTTAATTAAACTGCATGTAAGTGATTTGGTATGACTTAAACTTTTTAAATCGATACCAAATCAATAAAAAATAGTAAATATTTTTAGTTTTGATGAGTGATTCTTTCATTCAAGTACTCTGATTTTTTCTCTCCCTCGACTAAGTTACAATAGATTAATAATAGTACACAATTTTAAGCTATATGATATTTATCAATAAATAAAATTTACATATTATAGATTCCTTAACTTTCCAAAAAAAAAAAAAAAAAAAAAAAAAACCTTTTGAAATGCAACTTGGATCTTTTTCTCCTTAACAAAAAAAAAAATCAAGAAATAGGGTTAGGGTTTCTCTTCCCATCTCTCGTTTATAGAGGTGGCTACGGTTTCTTTCTTTGATTTTCTTCTTAGGGCCGGAGTCTTGACACCGCACCTGGCTAGTTGTCAGACTCTCAGACCTCGCGATGGTAACTTGGATCTCGTGGGTGGTTCTTGCGGCAGATGAGTGTAGTATGGTGATGGACAGATCTGGGAGGCGTGATGTATGGGGTGCTCGCAATTAGAGATGGAAGCTTTGGGACTTCAGACAATGCGAGATGCGAGATGTTTCTTATGGGCTGTGGCGTGGGAGTCTCGATCTCGATGATACAACACTTCCTTTGAGAATCTCTGTATTTGGTTTTGTGGTTGGCAGTTATGCTCCCTTCGTGGTGGCTCTTGTCAGATTCGATTGCCTACTTTATGGCGTCATGGCCCGCTTGTTGCCGTTGAGCCCTCCTCGTTGGCTATGGCTATTTATTTTTTCATTGTTTTCATTGTTTTTATTGTTTTGTAATAAAGGCGTTGATACTTCCGCCTTTTTGGTATTGGTTTATGTTGTTTTGTTAATATGTTTAGTCTTTTAATAACGGAGGATGTTTTCCCGCCTTCTGATTTTATCAATGTGTCTTACCCATTTATTGATAGCATGAGTGATAGTATCCAACTAGATTTGATTCTATGTTGTGTTGCTTGTGTCCTTATTATTTGAGATTTGGTCTCAGTCGACTAGATTAATTCATCGACTGTAATGCTTTTGTATAATGAGTCCTGGTCGCGCTCAATTTTTATGTGCTGAGCGATTCTTTATTTGTTGGGTCTCAACACTTGTGTTTTGTGCCTGTGTTTTATCCGTCTTTATTAGTGGATCGAGTGATTATGTAATTTTGTTTGAATGAAATGAAATTTTTTCCCAAAAAAATTACCCGCCAACTTGTAGTAGATAAACAATTTAGCTTTTTTTTTTTTTGGTTTTTGAGTACATAAATTTTACTATACTAATACTTTTTTTTTTTTTTGGTTTTTGAGTACATAAATATTACTATACTAATACTTTTTTTTTTCTTTTTGAAAATGAAATAAAAAATCATTTCAGCTTTAAATGAAGAAAAACGCCAAAAATAAGCGCGTTAAAGTCGTACCCCACCAAAGATGTCAATGCCAGATTAGACGTCCATAAATGAAAATAAAAAAATAAAAACAGAAGATCATGATGTGATGGTATGGGCCCCACACAACTGACAGCCCCAAGCACGAATGGCTCGTTCGTCGAATCCACGTGTTAGTTGTTGGATGTAACACGTGGTCCTTCCGACGCATTAATTTTAGGCCTTCACAAGAGGAGACATATCACACACGTTTGTCTCTTTTTTTTTTCTTTTTTTTTTTTATTTATCGTGGTCATAATTAAATATGACAATTTATATTAGTGAGTCGTATTCGTATTAACTCTATTAACTCGTTTATTAATTATAGTAAAAAATATTAATTTAAACATAATATATTTATTAAATGTGTTAAAAATATTAATCTAAACGCGATTTATTTATTAATCGTATTAATCGTGTCAACCAGTATAATCCGTTTAAATTAATATATTAAATAAATAATTAATATAATAATGACTTATTTAGTACGGTCAAGACATATTTAACATGTTTATTAGTCAATTTATCTTTTCTTTTAAGAAAAATAAATGAATTTTACCTACAAATAGTAAAATTCACATTATTTGTATTTAATATGTCATATAAACTTTCATATTATATCACATATCATTAGATTGTAAATGACACATATAATTAATCGTGTCAATTCGTATCACTTCGTGTTAGAAGGTCAACCCTAACCCAACCTATTTATTAATCATGTTAATTGTGTCAACCCAATTATGACTCAAATCCATTTATAATAAACCCAAATCCACTAATTTCATGAGAGTTTCGAGTCGTGTCGTCTTGTCGCTATCCAGATTGTCAGCCCTAATCAATGGATCATAACGATCATCTTAACAAAACTTGATTTGCTGTTAGTGTAGCTGTGTAGGATAAATGGATAATAATTGCTATTTTGAGTTGTTTATTTTAAGATTTCCTAATTCAACTTATAAGATAACTTAAAAAAAAAGGTGATGACTTAAAAAAACAACTAAACTCCGTTTAAACACCGGTTAAACCACGACGACATTGAAGACCAAATCTCCACAAAATCGCCCGCAACATCTCCTCAAGGTCACGGTGCTGGCGATCATCGCAAGGCTCCCAGAACGCTGACGATCGTCACGAAGGCGACCCAACGCCGTTGGTCAAGATCTCTAGTGTGACGGCTTCATTTACGGCGGTAGTGATTGAGATTAAATATTGATTTTTCATTTTTTAAATTAGGGACAAGCCATTTTTTTTTTATTTAAACAGAGTAAGAACGTGTGAAAAAAGAAAAAGAAAAGAAAAACTTAAAGGTTAACTCTGGAAAATCATATATTAAAGCCTTACAAAGTTTAGAAAATAAATCAATTCACTCGTTTCAAAAATATGTTATGTGCTTTAAATGAGGTTTAAAAATGTTATTTATACATTTTCCCAAAATAAAAAGAATAAGTAACAATGGGTGAATAGTGAAGACAAGTTAAGCTTGGAACACATAAATTGAAAAAACGAGAAATAGTAGTTTCAATAAACAAGTCTATACTTACTTCTGGTATATTAAACGACACAAATCATAAACATGGAGTACTCATAAATCCACTTCAGAATTAAAAATCATTACATAAATGAATATCAAAGTGAATTAATTATAGTTAAACAAAATAATTAATAAAATCAATCACACTTTATTTTCAGTCTGATATATATCCACTACTACGTTTATATCAATGTCTCCCACTCTAATGGCCAAGATAAACTATCTCCACAATTAAAGGTAGATGTGCACTACAATTTTATCAAGAATAAAGTGCTCGTCTTTGTTCCATAAATTGCGGACTATAAATTTAAACTATTATTTTGCAATCATATCTTTCTATTTATAAGTCCCTATACAAGATTTAGTATTAATAGTCTTGGTACTTTGGACACATTAATACAGGGAATAAATAAATTATATATACTTTATTATCTTAAAATATCTAGAATACATCCAGTGTATTTAATTGTTAGAGCAGCAAATCTAACAAGTACTACCTCCTCCATTTAGAATTTATAAGATTTATGGAATTGTAAAACAAAAATACAACTTTTCAATTGATGAATAAGAATATATACACAATTATATAAGAGATTTGAATTTAAATATAATACATATCTAATATCCAAATACTAAGAATAAAACAAATTAAATTATATAAGATAGATGCAAATTGTTATTTAATAATCTATTATCCCTTTCAGTCAAAGAAAACTAAAATTATATGTATTATCTAGATCTTGAGATCTTCTAGAGGATAGCTATTAAGAAATCGACAGAGAATTTAACATATAAAAGTATGAGGATGAGAGAATTTCTTAGTTGCAATAATATGAGATTCAATATGACACCTCCCCACATATCAATTATGTTTCAAATACTAATGTCTTTTTATTGGTATTCCTTGGTCATGTTGAGTAAATCAAGTGATTGAATTAGTAAATTAATGATATCTTTGTCTTAGCATAATAACACAAATGATATTATTTGAATTTAAATACGAAGCGCCTACGATTAGTCCATATAATAAAGTTAGTTAATTTTGATTAAAAGAATATCTTACTGCAGCGGACTTTTTACAAGCTCCAAAAAAGAAAAAAAAAGTTGCAATTACAAAAGTACGAAAAATGTCGGCAGGCAGTATGGCCAGGGTGTTTGTTATTATTATTATTATTATTATTATTATTATTATTATTATTATTATTATTATTTTGAACGGTGGATGTTTGTTGTTTATGTTTGCAAATAAATAACATTTTTTTTGTCTTTTACTTTTTTCAATCGTTTTTCTTTTCTTTTAATAATGAGACAAGTTTTTTTTAGTAGATCCCCTTATTGATTGGACCAATTTTTAATGAATTTAGTTAAAATCACATAAAATTAAAAAATATGTAAAATAAATAATTTTTAATATAAATCTGATAATTAAAAATTAAAAATTATCGACGATTCTTTTTTTTCCCCTCAATTCCTTAAAAAAAATTACTCACGATTCTTCTTTTTTCTCAGTTCCTTAAAAAAATTACAATGATCTATTCTTTACTACTCTTTTTTTTGGATTATATTTTATAAGCAATCCTATCAGTAGGATTAATATTGTGATTATTACATCTGATATAAATCAAATAAAATTAAAAAATATATAAAATAAATACTTTTTTATACAAATTTAATGACTAAAAATAACTGAAAAATAATATTATCAGTAATTTTATTTTTTTTTAATCAAAACTCTCTTTTTTGGATAAACAATCTTTAGTATTTACTACTTTTGGTCAAAACCTCCACCTTAATTCCAAGACCTTTCTCATCCGTTCCTCGCATCTAGAAACAAAACGTGAAAGAAAAAGAAGGGGAAAAAAAAAACTCTCCTTCCTTGTTTCTTCCTTTTCTCTAGAAGAACCACTTCTTGCACATTTATATATATATATCTTCTTCACCTTGTCTTTCTTAACTTCAAGTCTTCAAGCAACCCACTTCTCTCTCTCTCTCGTTTTCCATCTTCTCAAAAGCACAGGATTTTTTTTTCCTTTCTATTCTTTTTTCTTTTGGTGTAAAAATGGCAAATGAAATGAAAGATTACATGAGAAACTGGGTTGAAGTTGCGCCAGATCTTCTGATATCTCGCCAGAAGACTTCAAATAATTTCACAAAGTTAGAGCCCATCGTCGAAGAGGGCTCTCATGAAGGCTTTGAAGTTTCCCAAAAGAGGCCTATGTTTCTTCTTCCTCTGCTCTTCGTTGCCGTTTTGCACTTCTTCTTATTTAAAGATCATATCGCTTTCTGAGCTCGTGTGCATATATATATATATATATATAAAATATATATATATATACATATATACATATATATATATTAGAACAATAAGAAATGTGTAATCTTTTTTTTTAAATGAGCATTGTTGTTGTTTTTTCAACTTGTATTGTTACGTACAAGTTTATTATCTCTCTTCCTCTTTTGTATCTAGCTGTTCAATAGGACTCTGTTCCCAGATTGGGCGTTTTTTGTAAATATGATGTTTAGTTTTTTGATGAAATGGAAAAAAAAAAAAAAAAAATTGAAGCTGATCTTCCCCTATGTTCATTTTATCTACGAATTCCCTTTTGGTGTATGTTTTTGTTCACTTTTCGTAATCTTAATTTTTTTAATTACCTTTGTATGTTTTCGTTAATTGTGTAAATTAATTTCCGTTTGGTATACTTTTCCCCTTGGTTGAAACATAATTATTATTTATTTTTACAAGGAATGATATTTGGGTTAATTGCTTCGTCATTGGCCCATATCATGTTAAAAAAAGCCCGAACGGTGGCTTAGAAGAAGAAGTCTACGTGTTACCTCCGGGTTCCTCATCAACCAAGCAAAGTTTGTAGGCTTAAGTCCCGTTCATTTCGCTGATTCGAGTTTAGAATTCGAATTTTATTACAGTAAAAAGCTTTCACAAACAATCACATTTAACTTTTTTATTACAGTAAAAAATTCTCATATAAAATCACATCTCAACTCAAATTAAAAACTCAAATCAGCAAACTAAACGGATCCTTAAAAAAGTTCTTTACGGTCTCAAGCAAGTACCTCAGGTATGGGTTGATAAGTTTTCTAGAGTGATAATTTCACTTGGCTTCTGTCCTAGCCATCAGGGTTCGGCTTTATTTTTCAAAAGTACCGCAGCTGAACAAATTCTCAGCTTTATTTTTCAAAAGTACCGCAGCTGAACAAATTCTGCTTTTCTTGTATGTGGATGATATGATTATTATTGGTGATGATGTTGATGGGATTGCAATACAAAAGTCAGAGTTAGCTCATTGTTTTGCAATGAAGGATTTGGGCCCGCTATTCGTGGGTATTGAGGTTGCTTTCTCTCCGAAAGATTACCTTTTGTCTCAGTATATTTAAACGTGTACGTCTTACTGATAATAAGATAAGATTATTATACATTAAGACTTTATTCATTTTGTGAATTTAAGTTTTTAATTTGAGTTAAGATGTGATATTTTTTAAAAACTATTCATTGTAACAAAAAAAATTAAATGTGATATTTTTTTAAAAGTTTTTACTGTAAAAACTTAAAACTGAAAATTCAAACGGTAAAATGAACATGCCTAACGAATTGTAAAAATTCTAATAGCAAAAATCTTGAAAAATCTCCAACAGGGAGAAGAAAAAAGAAAAGAAAAACACTTTTTTAATATATTAAAAAAGAAAAACACTTGTATTTTAACCAAATACAGAAGAACCGGGTCTTTCAAGAAAGAGAGAGAGCCGGGTCAAAAAAGAGCTCTTTAGGCGCGGACTGGACCATGTCGTTTTTCTTCTTTGCTTAATCAAATCTTATATCTAATTTTATTAGTAAATTAAAGCAACTTGCTCATAAAGATTAGAATTAACAAAAGAAAATAACAGTAAATCAATTTTAGAATGCATATATACATTGAAAAAGAATCTCTGTTAATAAACCATTGCATGGAATTGCTATTGGTAATTGGTATACTTTTTTATGATTAGAACTTTAGATAATATTGCTATTGATTAAAAAAAAAAAGAAAAAGAAAAATTTGAAAACCGATGTCTTATAGGTGTACTATTAATCGAGACTGGAAAATTATATTTAGAACTTTTTTATGGTCGGATATCACTTTCAGTAGTATATGCTTTTAAATCTTAAATAATATATACATACTAAAACTTGATACACATGACAGTTCACTGTGCCGAAAGAAAATAAAAATAGGCAACGTTGCCAAAATAAATAAATAAAAGCCTCGAGCCTTTAAACTAATGTTTTTTTTCCCCTTTGATCTTTCTTTCCCATAAACAGGGCTAGCACGTATTGGATATTTGCACCTTTGTTTCATACAAAAAAACTAGTTCTATAAAGATCATAATCAATGCAGGAACTTTGGGCGGCATATCTGTCCGAATCGGTGGGCAGGCACCATTGTCTGCCCATCTAGCGAAAAAGCTCGCTCGGACAGCCCAAAAAAAGTGATTTGGACGAAGCATGTTGACCGTTCAAACCACCCAGCCCGAAGCCCGCAAATAAGCCTGACCAAACGCTGATTTAATATACGGAAATAGTAGAAAATAAGTCAATATGAAAAGCTTAAGAAAGTATATAGGTCAATTTTTAGTTATAGAAATTAATAGGCCATAACTTGTCAAGTTATGGTTCATAACCAGATAAATTATGGACAAACTTGTCAAGTTATGGTTCATAGTCAGACAAGTTATGGACAAAAACCGTCAATAACTTGTCAAGTTATGGTTCATAACCAAACAAGTTTTGGACAAAAACAGTAATTTAGCCTATTTATTAACTTATGTAAACTATTGGCCTATTAATTTTAATTCATCTCAAGTCTTGACCTATTTTCCTTTTTCTCCTTTTAATATATAATACAATTTTAAATGTAATTGATGAATATAGATTAAGGGATAAAGTGATGACTATAAAATTAGATAATGCTAGTGTAAATACCAAAACAATTGAATATTATGAAAATAATTTAAGGTTATTCGGTGATTGTACTATTTTTACCAACGTTGTGCATGTCATGTAATTAATTTAATAGTAAAATCTGGTTCAAAATCAATAGTTATTCATATAAAAGCAATTAGATATAATATTTCATGGATTCAAGGTAGTAACCCAAGACAACAAGATTGGTTTAGGTTCTTACAAGTACTAAATCTAACTCTTAGAGTATTAGCCCTAGATATGCTTATAAGATGGAACTCAACTTATATAAAGTTTCAACAATGCATCCCCTATAAGGATGCTATAACAAACTATATCAGTGCAAAATTAGGAACAGGACATATAGACGTATATGATTGGCAAATTGTCGAGACTTTATATCAATTTTTAGGTAGGTTTCATGAAGTTACATATTACCCAACATCACATTTAGCTTTAGGTGAACTTTTAAGAATTAGTATTTTATTTAGTGAATTTAGGAAGTACCCAATTTTAGGAGTTCTTATCGCTTCTACGGAAAAAAAAATTAAAAAAATATTGATCTAAATTACCAAGGTTGTATGGTTTCGGTACTATTTTTGATCCTAGATTAAAATTAGAAGGTTTAGAAAGTGGTTTAGAAAACTTAGGTGAATTTTTAGACATCGATTGTTCTGACCAATTCCTAAAATAAAGGAAAAAATATTTTCTCTCTATAGTGTTTATGAGAATAGGTTTAGAAACACCGCTTCTGGAGTACAGGAACTGTTGGGAATAGTGTCTTAGAAGCATAAGATGTGATAGGATATTTATTATTTATTTAATAAAATAGTTTATTCATCATTTTATGTGCATATATTTATGAATATTTTATGAATATCAAATGAAAATTTCGTGATTATTTATGTGACCTTAAACATTGTATATAGATGTTATATGCGAGAGGATAATATTTAAGGATAATAATCAAAAGGAGATGTTCATAATGAATTTAATTAAAGTTTAGAATCTTTAATTAAAATATTATTAATACATGTCATTCCCATTTAGAATGAAACGGTGTTATCCACACTATTAATATAGTGAGATATTGAATGCGTATATTACGCAAAATAAGATTATGTGGAACAGGGACACAGCCACAATATGAATTTCTAATAATTTTCGTTAAGTATAGAAATTCTAATTGAGTCTACTGATGGTCATATATAGAATGATCTTAATCATGAGTTCTTAACAAACTCCTATTTATGGATTTGTGTCTTTTGATTTACTCAGTACGGATTTTGAAACCCTTGTATTTTGGAGACATGATGAAGTAGGTAGCCGGGAATGTTATTATACGAGATGGAATCCATTCCTTCTTGAGAAAGAAGCAGATAAATAATTCTCTTAAGTGTTGATTCGGTACTTGGATTAGTAAGAGCGCTTTGGTTCATGAATGTGTTTTATGAGTCACTATCTATTAGAGAATCAATGGTACTCAAGGATGAAGATATAATTAAAGAGGTTAACGGATTCTACCTAGCTCTAATTATGAATTATTTATGGAAGATTGATCTATATGCAGTGACTATATCAAATGGACACTTCACAGTTTAGAAGTAATTTATGTCTATAATTTTGAGAGTGCAATTCCATGTTTATAGTGGAGTAACTATTGGAATTAATAGAATTAATTAATTAATTAAAGTATTTAATTAATTATTAATTTTATTGGAGCTCAAAATTATAGGTCTATTTGTCCCTGCGTCATCCTTGTAATTCTACCAGACACAAAGGGAAAAATGGGAATTTTTGAATTATGAAATTCTAAAAATTAAACACTCGAAAATAATTGTTTGAGAATTAATTATTATTTAAATAATGAGATTATTTAAATTTGAATTTGAACACATCTAGATTTATCCATTTAAACTTATTTGATAATTTGTTCAATTTAGAATTCAAATTAATTTAAGTTTGACTTAAAATTCGAATTTAAATTTGAATCAAAATTGGACTGCAAGATAAATGATGATTTTCTCTTCTTTTCCTATATGTATTTGGCGCCTACCACAGGTATAGGATCACCTAGGTTGGCCGGCCATCTTGAGGATAAGGAGTAGGAGACTTTTGTTTCAAATTCAAATAAGAGATAATTAACAAGCTTTATCTTGGAGATAAAGATTGGATTCCTTCAAAGAGTTTGAATTCTACTCTATAAGTAAGAGAATGATAGAAAATTGTGGGCCACAATTTTTGAACAATTTTTTGACCTAATATTTTATTGTGGCCGAAATTCTCTTATTGTGGGAAGGAAAAATTTTTCTCTAAAAATTCCATATCGTGCATGCGTTGGTGTTTGTGAAAATTCGAGTGTTTATTCTAATCCATTTTGTCTCAGGTGTGCCCACACACACGTCTTCGTGGATTCTAGGAATTGACGTGGAAGACATTGGTTTTCTAAACACAAGGATTTGGAGCAAGGATTGTTCGATGTCAAAGAACTCAAGTAATCATCCTAATTGGCCGCCAGGTATTATTCCTAATTAAGTTCTTAATAATTAAATTAATGTGATTAATTTATTCGTGCATAAATTAATATAATCTATAGAGTATCTCAAAGGTTTTGTGAAAATTTTTGTTATACTTGATCCGCTATCCCCACACTTCCGCATTCGAATTTGATTCGGAAACCAATGTCAGGAACCGCAACAAAGAGATGAAAACCCGCATTCATTCATGAATATTTTCAAGTTAAAGAAGAAGAAGAAGACTCAAACAGAAGCTGAGAGTAGATCTTCATCAAGAGGTGGTGGCGGCAGTGGCGGTTTCAACGAGCTTATGTGTACCTCAGTGAGAGCTTAGTAGTCGACGATAGTGTAGAATTGTTTGATTTAGTTCAATGGTGGAGGACATGAGCATTAACTTGGCCAGTCCTAACTCAATTGGCAATGGATACTTTTTCAATCTCAGTCTCCACTGTTTCATCCGAACAAGTCTTCAGTACAACCGGATGAATAGTTGAGGAACGTCGAAACGCATTGCAAAGGGATATTGTTGAAGCTTTGGTGTGCGTTAAGGATTGGGATCGTGCTGATCAACGTTTACAAGATACAATTTCGCCGGTAAGCTAGGAATTGATAGATGAATTTAATAGATTAACATTTTGCTTTAAAGATGATCCTTCAGCTTCAAATTAAATTATAATTTCTAAATATTTATTTACTTTGGACATTGTAATTGTAATATTTAAATTTTGTAATTTTGTAAAATTTGTAATTTGTCACAAAATGATTGCACTCTTTTTTTCTTACTAAGTTTTTATCCCGATTGGATTTTTCTTGGTAAGGTTTTTAACGAGACAATCATAAATTACAAATTTAAAAATTAATAAACAATTCTAATTTTTTGAATTAATTTGTGTTAATAGTGTATAACAATATTATATAATATATATATATATAGAATATTAAAAAATATAAATAAAAATTCGGGTAGCCCGGGTGGGCTCGAGCTGCCCGACCTGGCTTCGAGCAGCTAAGACCTATCGAAACCCGTTTAAGCATAAATCCGGGTTCGGGCGGGCAACCTGAATTTCCCGAGCGAGCGGGCTAGGTAACGGGCATAAGTTCAATTTTTTCAGGCGGTCGCGGACGGCCCGTCTAAAGTTCCATCACTAATCATAATGGATAGTATGGGCTTGTTTGGTTCAATAACTTAAACTATAAAGATTTAAACCTTTTTCTGTTAAAACTGTAGAATTTGAATTGTGGTGATTTAAAATGTGATCCAAACTGTTGTTTAGATATGTAAATAAATTATAATTTAAATTGGGAATAAAATCCGAACAATGTTTGTATAAAGTGTTGCAAACTGTCATTAGAGTTTTGTAACAAATCTTGTAAAACTTCGTTATAAATGACATTAAAAAATATACAATATGGGTCGAATTTGTTCATATCTTCATTATGAACACATTAAAAAAAATTATCTCAATTGGAATTAAACTGAAGAAATTATGAAATTTTTAAGATTAAAATTGAAGAGACAGAAAAAGTAGAATATAAATTTATTGAAATGTTGACAACAATTCGGATTGTTAGAATTTAAGGGGGAGGTGAATTCTAAAATCAACAATTTAAGTTGTTCTCAAATTATTGTCAATGGTTTGAACTATTATTGAATTTTCTTCTCCTAAACACCAATTTAATTCCTGAACTAAGATTTGAATTCTAAACAACAGTTTGAGTTGTTAAAACAAACAATGCTATATATCTTAGACATCTTAACATTAATATTGAATATTATAGTGATGATAATTGAAAAAAAAAAAAAAAAAAGCAAGGAAAGAAAGATTTTCCATTACATCAAATTAGCAACATGTCTACACAACAAGAAGTAAGTAATAAAAGAAACGAAAACAGGAAGAAGAAACAACGCTATCTTGGACACAAACAAATTTTCCTCAAAGCTGATCTGATCACTTCCAGTTTCTTCCAAAATGGTCTCCAACTTGGGCGAAGAAGTCGATTTCCCACGAGAATATTTGACAAGTTTTGGCGATACTTCACCAAATTTAAAGCTTTGCATATTCATAAATCTGCCTTTCTTCACCATTTCTTCTCTTTTCAATATTCTTTTGCCACAAATGGTTGTTTTCTAGACTTTTGTAGAAGATCAAATCCTGTCACTTTGGTTAGCCTTTTTCTTTGCTTTTTTTTTTTTTTCGCGTATTATCTTGTGTTCTGACTTATGTATCATGTAAGTGATTTTATTGTTTTGGAGCTCCATTTATAAGGAAATGGAGGTTTGTTGGTGAGCTACCGAAGGTTGAGGAAGGAAGGAAAAAAAAAAAAGAGTCAATGAAGGGTTTGAAAAATGCCACGTGCAATTTGCCCTCAAAAAGGTTACATCGTTGGTAGGAAGGAAAAAAAAACTAGAGTCAATGAAGGGTTTGAAAAATGCCACGTGCAATTTGCCCTCAAAAAGGTTAGTGAAAGGTGAATTTGATATAAAATAAGAGAAAAAATAAAGAATTTATTTTTGAGATTGTATAAATTTATATTTTTATTCTTTATTTTTGATAAATATTTTTTTAATAATGTAATTATTTAATTAAAAAAATTATAAATTAAGAATAAAAAATAAAAATCTTAACTTATATATTTTTAAAAGGTATTTATCTATAAGGACTACTAATTTAACTGATTGGCTGGCTGGAATTTTCGAAGAAATATGCCAAAAGTTATTACCTGGTGCCACTGATGGGTAAATGCAAAGTGACGGTTGGGTTATGTTGTAGCCTTGTAGGGCATACATGTTGACAATTGGAATTCTGCCTTGGAGTAAAAATCATGTTAATTACAGCTAATTAATACGCGTTTATGAACTGTCTCACGCATACTTTATAATTTTGATAAAAGTAATTTGACATTTGAGATTATAAGAGCTCATTGGTGGGGCGGTAGATCAAACTTTTTTGTCACTGCAGTTGGATATTTTTTATTAGCTTTGTATTTTTTTAATGTGATTTCAATTAAATTTAACCTTCAAAATCATACGCTATCAATAAGAATATTGTTGACGGTGAAAATTCGTCAATAGAATAATAATGAATTTCGTAACGGTAAGTACAAATTTAATGACCAGAAAAGTAATTAAAAGCAAAATTAAAACATGAACACGCAAGATTTATAGTTATTCACTTTCAATTTGAGAGCTACATCCACTGTGAGGAGGAGAGAAAATTCACTATTCTTGAAGAGAATACACGCTCTAATGCTCAGAACGAGACATGGATTTTCTGACCTATAATCTCCAATTAATATCTTTTGTTACCGCCCCTGGTTGTTTGCTTATCTAAATTTGGGATATTTCCCTTATTTTTTGGGATAGTTTCCCAAAAGATGTAGATTACAATCAATTATGGTGGTTCTTTATTTAAATTTCATATTTTTAGATTACAAATAATAAATCTTGGAGGAAATCCTTCAAATCTTTATCTCTATGTAGCTTTAACTCTGTAGATGCTTTTTATGGGTTCTCCGCTTACGTTTGTAAGTGCGATCAACCTCATGATCATCCTTTATTCCTTTCGGATAGGTCAATCTCTTATTAATAGCATATGCGTCCTTTTAATGGTTGACTCCTAATAAAGCTATCTGCTGACATGACTCTTAGAGCTGAGTTGTCTTTAATCATTTAATGCTCTTTTTTATGGCATGGGGGCCCATTTTGAGTCTAATTTTAAGATTCGGCGCTTTACCCTACAACAAATGTATTGCTAGAGAGAGTTCTTTAGTATTCAACAGCTATTATCAACTATGCCAACTTTTATTAACTTTTTGTTGATAAAAGAATGAGAAATTTTCATTTTGGTACCCTCTGTTATATCGAAATTTGAGTTTAGTATCATCTATCTTCAAAAATTTCATGCCGGTACCTCGACCTTTTAGAAAATCTTTTTTTGGTACCTCGGAGCTATTTTTAGGCACGAAAAGATAAAATTGCCCTTATTGTAAAGATTTATTTGTTAACCAGAATTTTGAAGGAAAAAAAAGGATTTTAAAAATTGTTATACTTGTAGAGCATAATCCTTTTTCAAAAATTCTTCTCCTCAAAATCCTATTTTAAAATCCTCTTTTTTCATCAAAATTCTAGTCAACATATGAATTTTTACAATACGAGTAATTTTATCTTTTTATGTCCCAAAAAACGGCTTTGAGGTACCAAAAATAGATTTTCTAAAAGGTCGAGGTACCTGTATGAAATTTTTAAAAATAAAGGGTACTAAACTCAAATTTTGATATAACAGAGGGTAGCAAAATGAAATTTTTTTAAAAAAAATTATGAAAGCTATGGGTAACAAGTAACCACAGTGTAAAATAACTGACGTAACATGTTAGAAGTAATTACCCAACTTATATGGCCATTACTTAACTACATAATCTTAAACTTAACTTAAAATATTTAGATTTACAAAATAATCTCTTTTTTTTTTTTTTCCTAAAAACGTTTCTTAACCTAAATTAAAATGGCGTATATTGTAGGTTTGTCGGTGAGCTCCAAAATGGTCTCCAACAGTGTAAGTGAGAAAGTATTTACTTTGTTATTTGTTGTTATTTCCCATTATTAAAAGTTGAAGAGCTACAAGTGATATAAATAGCACTTCAAAGACCAAATTATACAAAGGGTAAAGTTTTTATATTGTAGGGGTGTTAAAAAAACTCTCAACGATTTATAATTTTGATAAAAGTGTACATACACAGTGATATTGATTCGGCCACTAAGACCGGGACAAGTGGATGGTCCACAGGGAAACAGAACGGTATTCATAGATTTTGCTCTCACGTACGGGAAATGATTGTGAATATGATAATGGTGGAATTAGGGTTTGTTTCACGTGCTATTTTTTGTTTTTTTTTTTTAATTAATGACTTCATTTTTGCTAGAATTTTGTATGTCTTGTGTGGTTCTTCATTTTTGTGTGGTTCTTGCTTTTGTGTTCCATTTTGACTGATTACTTAAAAATGGTTTGATTATTACTGTTCAATATGTAGTGCTTTTCATTCATTTAAATATTGGGTTTTTTGTTTTTTTTTTACACTTCTTCAATCATGTTAATGTTATTTATTTCATGTCTCACGGGGGGTTTTCTATTTGAATATAAGGTTCATTGTGATTCATAATTACTTTCTATGAGCAATAATGGGGGTTTAATAATTTAATCTGTTGTTGTTCATTGTTTTCCCCTACAATGTTTCACTTTTTTTTTCTTTTTTGGCTAACGGGGCTCGTTTATTTTTCACTTATTAAATTAGGAAGTAAAGTATGAAATGTTTTACAGCACTAGCAAAAGTAGTTAAATCTATGAATGATATTCTATGTTCTTAAATAGAGAAAAATGCATAATATGCCATCAAAATTTAACAGTTTTACATTTATGTTACCTAATCTCTCGTCATCTTTGTTGATTTTGATTAAAAGTGTGATATTTCTTAATGAATTAAGTGGTATAGATATTAAATTTATATCATTAGGTGGCAAAAATATAAAGATAATATCTTTTAAATGTCAATTTTTATTGGAAAAAATTAGAAATGCCATTCAAATCGGTAAAAAAATATTATTTATGTCACTTCACTCAAAAATAAACAAGTGCCATTCAATTAATAAGAAGAAATTAAAATGCACAATGGCACCTCAAATATAAATAATAGACATCCATAAAATCATGACAAGTAATGTACATTTATCTTTTTTTTATTTTTTATAATGTCTTCAGCCTTACATAAATGCTTCTTCAACGTTCGCTGAATTGAGTCAGGGAACGACCATAGGCCCTAATTTTGGATCCAAGGCCTAGTACGTAGCAGCAGGCTAATTGGGCCTGTAAAAGATCAAAGAAAATCTCAAAGGAGAAGGAATCTGATGGAATGAGAAAATGATTGCCAATTTTCATTAAAAGATACAACTGTTGAAGAGTTAAGAGTAAATAGGAACTTTCAACTATAGAAATCAGTATATGAAACATAAATATCTACATGGTATCAATATTTTCTTATCTTATTTTTGCATTATAATTTGCTAGAAATTAAGTCTAAAAACTAAGATGTGCCTCCATTTGAGATGAAAGAAAAAAGAGAGAGGGCCGGGTACTGAGGATTAGTGGATATGAATTGTGAGATGTATAGTTGTTTTGTAGGAGAGATTATGAGAAAGAAGGGGATTGGGCAAGGAATACCTAATTGTTTATGCATTAGACGCACTAAAACTTTATCTATCCATAACATAAGATGAATTGCAAGAGAGAATATTAAATACAAAGCACAATAAGAGAAAGTTCTTAATTAGTATCCCGTTATGTTCGCACCTAGATATATTGTTATGCATTCTTATGGCGTCTTAGATTTTCTCCTCCAGCCAAATTAACATGGACTAAGAGTACAATTGGTTGGAGGAAGAGATAGAGAATGGAGAGGAGGGGAAGGAGAGGTGGAAGGAGAGATGTAATTTCTTATTTAGTTGGAGGAAAGAGATTGATGAATGTCCACTTCCTCTGGACCCACCAAAATTACTCTTTTTAATGATGGAAGAATCTATGAAATCTGTCATATTTAGCTTTAAAAAAATTATTATACCCTTAAAAATTATTAATAAACAATAATATAAATAATATAGTAATGGAACAGATAATTATTATCCATCCTTTCAACTCTCTTTTTACCAAACAACTTGAAGGATAGTCAATCCCTCACATTCCTCATCCATCTGACTCACCTTCCCTCTAGCCAAACGTGTCCTAAGAGTATCCGACTATCCTCAATCAATCCTGCAAAATATGTACCTCAAGCTAGTTGGTGGATATACATGTAGGACTAGAATATGTATGTATACATAATATATATATATATATATATATAACGTGGTCCTGATCCCTTGTGTGCAAGGCACGGTGACGAGTCGCAGCAAACACATCTACGCAGCGACATATCATCCACCCAAGTCAATTTTGTGACCAATGTATATCAAAGGTTTAGAATTTTCAAGACTTCTAAAAAATAAAAAGCTGCTTTTACGTACCAAACAGATCTAAATATTAAAGCTGCATATTGCAGGGACCGATAAATTTCACAAGCTCAACTGGATCGTCTCTATCTCTTAACATTGAATGGAAAAGTACATGAAAATGATGCCTCAGCAATACTGAGTTGTAGCATTGTACGTGGTACGCACAAGCCATGTGAAACTGCCTCGTGTCCTCAGTCCTTATATTCTATTAAGGTCATCTTTTGATGGAAACTAATCTAATCAGTAAGTTCATTGGTTCTTTGATAGTAGAACTTATCCACATCAACATTAGGACGTAATTGCGAATTACAATCATCACCGACGACAATGAGACACGTGTACTACAAATGCACTTGAAAGTAATGCCAACATTGTTGCATGACAAAATCTATATGAGATCACCAAAGATATTTACATCTCAAAACTATATATATATATATATATATATATAGTGTTGTCACATTGTGTGATGTAGATGATGTATGGTAAGTTTCAGCCTATAAGATTAAGGCTACATGGTACGTACGATGTTACCACTTGGAATTCCTTTGCTAGCTACTTAGGTTGCCCTTCCATACCATCAAGGGGACCATGGTAGCTAGGAACTTATGTCTCAAAGTATGTCATTTGGCATATTCTTTGCAAATATTTAAAAGTATTTTTCTTAACTATCTCAAGATCTTAGGTAAATAAAAATAAATAAATCTAGAAGATTCTTAAATATTATAAGATTTCTATCCCTACTTTTCTCCTTATATATTAAACTTAAGAGAGGCTAAATTTTAAGGGAATAGAGTATAAGACTAGACATGTGAGTTAACGAGATCGTATTTACTAATTTTTCTATAAAAAAAAAAAAAAAATGCAAACCTCAAGATGTAAAGATTTTTTTTTTCCTTTGACAATTTAGTAAAGTGTTTAAGAATTTGGTAGCGGAACCACACAGTGATGAGTGGGAACGTACACCCACTCAAACAGATTTTATAAGTCCCCTTAAACTTTTAGCATTATAGCAATGTGCCCTCGATTCGTTTGTACCATTCATTCCCTTTATATTTTAAAATTGTAACGTAATTGCCCCTAATTTGTTTAATTTTTTTAATGGAGTTGCCATGTGTCAAATGTATAGATTGGGATGTTGAAGTTAAGTAATATGTCACGAGGTCACCAATTTATCCTTGATATCAATAGCAAAGAAACAAAAAAGCATCAATCTAAGATATACTGGAAAACAAAAATCATATACCAAATTTTCTTTTCTTTAAATGTCTTTAATTGTAATGAAGAAACTCATTGAAACAACGTCTATTAAGGTGAAGATATATGTGCTAATGTTCGTCACTCTCTTTTTACACTTATTCTTTATGTAATAAAAAAAAACCCTACTTATTATTTAAGAGTATTATTAGGATGCATTTAGGCCATGTTTGGTAGCTCATGTTGTATTATGTATATGATGTATTGTACTGTGTTGTATTATCATAATACAATACGGTGTTTGGTGTCATGACGTATTGTATAAGGGGTCAAAATGCAAAATTATAAAAATTTTAGGGTCAAAATTTAATTTTTAATAAATATAAAATTTGCATTGTGCCCCCTAAATTTTTCAACAATTATAGGCTCCGGCATGACCGTATGTTGGCCCAACCCCAACCTCTAGTCGTGCCCAACCCCAGCATAAACTATTGATCCACTATAAAATAATACAATACAATACGCTAAAAATGAGTCGTATTCAATAAAATGACATACACCGTATTAATTTACCATCAGTATTAGTTTATATAATACGATAGTCACAGTAAATATTATATTATTGTATTATTATACAATACCATATTCTAATACGATCAAACAAACATGCCCTTGGATTAAGGAATTCCAAGTGGTAACAACAACAACTCAGTTTGGGTTTAAAGAAGCAACAATATATATATATATATGGAAAATTTTATTTTGGTACTCTTATTACATCAAAATTTGAGTTTGGTACCCACTGTTTTTGAAAATTTCATGACGATACCCCAACCTTTTAGAAAATCTTTTTTTTTTGGTATCTCGGAGCCATTTTTTAGGACACAAAAAGACAAAATTGCCCTTATTATAAAAATTCATCTGTTGACCAGAATTTGAAGAAAAAAAAAAGGATTTTGAAGAGAGGAATTTTTTTTAAAAAAGGATTATCCTCTACAAGTAATAACAATTTCTGAAATATTATTTTTTCCTTTTAAAATTTGGTCAACAGAAGAATTTTTAAAATAAGGGTAATTTTATCTTTTTGTGTCGCAAAAATTGTCCTGAAGTATCAAAAAAAGATTTTCTAAAAGGTTGAAGTACTGGCATGAAATTTTCAAAAACATAGGATACCAAACTCAAATTTTAATATAAGAGATAGAGTACCAAAATGAAATTTTCCCATATATATTGTTGCTTTTTTAAACCCAAACTGAGTTGTTGATGTTACCACTTGGAATTCCTTGATATAGAAATACTGAGTTGTTGTTGTTACCCAAACTGAGTTGTTGTTTTTATATATAAATTTAAGAGAAAAACTAGGTAGAAAATATAAGATATAACGGTATCTCCACTTGGTATAGAAATATATGGTTATATTTTATTAAATAAAAACTATTTCTAATTGCGCTTGCCATCTCTCAAAGATATTTCAGGCTCCTTCACTCATTCTTTAATATAATTATTTATGTTGAATATTCATTCAACAAATATCTCTATATTTACTGTTCATATAATTTTTTTGAGGATATAAAAAAGAAGGAACTAAGATTAAAGAAATAATGGGCGCGTTTGGAACTCGTTCTAAAATGATTTTGTTTTTTGTATGAAAATGAAAACGTTTTTAATTTTAGATAGAAATCATTTTTTAAATGTATTTGGTAGTTTTATCAAGAAATTATTTTCAGTATAAAAGAACACATTAATGTCTCTCTTTCTCTCTCTCTACTCGAGAGAGGAGAAAATGAAAACAAAAAAATGAAAAATGACTAAAAGTCATTTTTCATTTCTCTCTCGTTTTACACTAAACTAAAAAATCGTTTTCATTTCTGTTTTTTGTCTTTATTACGCCAAACACTGTTTTGAAAACGTTTTCATTTTTTTTCTCAAAAAGCGTGAAAAATAAAAACGGGATTAATTCTAAACACGGCCAACACATCACAACTAAATTGATTCTCAAGTTATTAAAAAGAATAAAAAGAGGGAAAAAGAAGTTTCAGAAAGGTCCTACGCTCCATATAATTTCTGCAAAATGAGAACAAGTCCTACGTTTGTTTATTAACAATGACCAAACTTGGCCATGATCAAACTTGGGCGGGTTGTGGCAAAGCCTACGTGCCAACCTTAGAACCTCACACACACACACACACACACACACACATATATATTAGCATTTAAAATTAGCAGCGCTTCATATTTACGGAGAAGGACCGAACAGTTGATCTTAATTTTGTCGTTTAATTTTGAAAGTAACATTTCTTTAGACTTTTAAAAAGACATTATATGCATGCATGCATGCCTTCATGTCTGCAATCTGCAAACCCTTTGTAAAAGACGAAATCCAAACTCAACGTACCACAAGTTCTGCTCTATCTGTACTCTTAAGATACTCTTGCTTAATCGGTCCTCTATTCTTAAAAAGGAGAAGTAAATTTTTTAGGAGCATAATATACGCAAAGAAAATAACTACAATACATTCAACGGCCGTCCCCGTCCGTCATTTGTAACATTTTTTATTCGCTATTAAGATCTTTTATATGTTTGCGTGACACTTTTTTTATTTAAGTGTAACACTCAATAAAATATAAACTAATTCATATTAAATTAAACTTAAAATTACCATGTTATTATACCAAAACATGATCACAAGTCCGTACAAAAAATGATACAATTAAGTGTCGTACCTAAGACTGTTGTCTGAAAACTCTGCCTGTATATAAATTATGGATCCTCTTTATTTTTGTGATTGCATATAAATAATTTGAAAGTACAACCTCTGAAAATGATGTTCAATTAGTCAAGTACTTCTAAGTCTTCTCCTCAGGAAAAAAAGAAAAAGTACTTACAAATCTTCTACCAAAAAAAAAAGTACTAGTTACAAGTCAAAATTATTCTCCCTCCTTTTCCAGGATAAATAATTAATTAGTTCTCTCTTGTTTTGCTAATATATATATTGGTGTACTTTTGATGGTTGGTATTATTATTTTAACTATGTGATATTGATGTTGACGATTATAATAAAGTTGGTAGTTGATTAAAAGATATATGACAATTAATTAGATTGAATTCTTATTACGTCATATTATTAAATTTTTATATTTAATAAGTAATGACTGATAAAAATATAACCATTGAAAAGTCGTTCATATATGTATTGATGTGTGTGATCAATTATGTGTCATTATTAATTAAAAAACTAAACATCTATTGCGAAATTCTGGACATTTAATAATAACGTTTCATAATTAAAGCACGTACACTACAATTTCATGAGAATTCATTTCCAGCATATATATAACAAGTCAAAGAATGAACTGGAAAAAAGCTGGTAAAACACCAAAGATGAGATAAAAAATTTCCAACATAATACAAACCATGACCAGAAGACAAAAAAAAAAAAAAAAAAAAAAAAAAAAAAACCCCAACAAAAAAAAAAAAAAAAAAAAAAAAAAAAAAAAAAAAGAACCCTCCATGGAATACATCAGATATAGAACTGGTACTATTGTTGGAGTACGTACTTATTACTAATATTATAATCTAGCTAGGCAGTACAGTACTGTTAATATTTCTTGAGGCCATAATTAATTAATTGGCACACTGGAAATTACTGCGAGTGAAGGCTGTTGAGGAGAAATTAGTACTCTTGTACAATTCCAAGAAGCAAGTTGTCGACGACGGTGACGACGACAAAAGAGTCACCGGCGGGGACTTGATGGAAAAATCATCATCATCTTCAGTAGTAGAAGTAGTAGTGATGAAAATTTCTTCCTCATAAATTGTCTCCAATGATGTCTCAATTTGGACCCTGGAAACTGCAACACCCCTAGCCGGTACAACGGCGGAGAAGGGCGTCATCTCGGACTTGCAAGGAATCGGGTTGATTTTGATGAGTGCTGGGAGAACTACTGTAGGGAGAGCTAGTGGTGAAACTTGAAGTTTTGCCATTTTTCTTTCTTCTTGGATTGGAATGGATAAATGGATATAGTAGTAGTAATATTATAATGATAGGCATGAAATTTTGAAAGGGAACTCTAAGCTGGCAGTGAGTGAAATTTTGGTGCGATCAAGTTGATTTATATAGAGGCTGTATTAACTAGAATGTCCCTCGTTTTACAAACAATGACAAGAATGCCATTTTATATGGGGCAGGAATATTTTGGTATCTGATTTAAGCATATTTTTCCTCTTTTTCAAAGTTGGAAGTCAAAAAATGCTTTCTTGAATTTTAAGCAACATTAATGAAGTTTCCGGTCACTTATCCAAAAAGAAAGAAAACAAGAATATCAGAAAGAAAGAAAGAAAATTAAGTCTCCCAGTATTTTGAAATATATTCTATTAAAAAAAAAGTTGTTTCAAATCTAGATATTTTTGCCTCTTTGAACTAGAACAACAGTCTACAGTAAGGTTTGAATAATTGATTTTTTAACATAATTTCTGATTAACGGATATTGCAAATATTAATTAATCCTGCCGATTTGTGTCATAAAAACGAACTGCAAATGCATCTAATTACTTTATATATATGGTTGCCATCAACAAAATAAAAATTTGGCAAGTACTCTTACTTTTGGATAGACAATTCATCCCTAACTTAGAGGTTTGGTATACAAATTTGTAGATGTTCTCGAAAAAATATTAATATTATTCCTGGGAAATCATACGTTTATGTAAAATTATTGACTTCTTGCAAGATAATTACCAGAATTAATTATTAATATTTGCATCATCTATTAGATGACAAACAATTATTCAATTGCTTGCTTATTGGTACGCATATGACAAGTGTTTCCAAGAGTTACTTTAGAAATAGTTTAACGTTTTGAGTCATATAGGTAGCATTAGGGAGTTAGCTAGGAAATTAATTAAATTAATCGAACAACAGATCATGAGGCAATTAGTCTTTTTTGCAGGCAGCTGATAATATTGCCTGGTTGGAACTGAACATATACGCCAATATAGAGCTGGCACACCTTTACGCATTAAATGAAAATTTTGGAGCTTTCTCAATTTAGAATATATATATATATATATATATATACACACACACACACATATACATATATACACAAAAGGTAAATTTTGGAATTGCAGGACCCCTTGATAAAAACAAACTCAAATTTCAAAATTAAGCATTTAGTTGGTGGATTCGTGGCATGATTCGAATCATGGTTCGTGGTTCGCTACAGTATTATTTTTTATAAAAAATACACGTAAACTGAAAATAGTTTTGAATCATGATTCTGAATTAATGAACCAAATATTGACGGAAAAAAATACACTGACACACAAAATCTCAAGGAAAGCAAAATATATTAATTTTTCAATAAAAAGTTCAACGACTCAGATTATTTTACCATTTAACGCTTAAAACACTTAAATACAGTTTGGTTATTTCAAATATTTTTATAGCAAAAAACTTTTTCCCATAAAAATTTAAATTTATGTTCAAATTTATAAATAAACGGGCTGTTGTTTCTGCACTCTTCTTCTAATTTCCTATATATTTTACGTAAGGGCGGCGGATCGTCGCCTTCATCACTGAATGCATAGTGATGGATCGTTATCCTTTCCCTTTTGGAATATTAATACGGCCCTTCTTCGAAAGGAGATGAGTGCACTACTAGCTTTTGGCTTTGTGTTGAAATTTTCGTAATATTTATATATATATATATATATATATTTCTTCAACTCATTTGTTGTAGTTAGCTTTTTGCATTAATTGTACTCTTGTTTGCCCCATTTGTTACGGCACACGCATGATGTGTATGTGTGGTTCATAGCAACTCTCATATTGGCGGTGGATGTATTCGAGTTTGGATGTGACATGAAAATTCATATACGTGTAGTGAGAGATATGATAACGAGTAATCCTATTTGTCTCAATAAGGTTAAATCGATCTCCATTTTCTCAAAAAAGATAGCTCTATAAATAGGTTTTATATAAGTCTTATAAGTGGGGCTCACTTTATATGAGAGTGTTCGGATTATACAAACATTTTTCTGTGGTAAAATATTACTGCAATACTGAATATATATTGATTGGAAAAATTTATGGTGTCGGGAGAAAATTTTCTAACACAGTACCAAAAATACAATAACTTGTGAATTTTGAATTAGAATTTATAAATTTCGAACGTTAGAATTACGTAAATTAAGATATATAGACTTATAAATTTTAAAGGAATATAATAACGTGTGAATTTTACAATGAAACTAATTACAAACTTCAAATTACGATAAATTTGTGCACTAACATACTAACATGGTGCCGTGGAGGCCATAGAAGGACCTCATTCATGGAACTCTTAGGGTATGTTCGTTTGCTGCAACTTACTCGAGAAAGGCCCACTCGAGTGCTGAAGTTGGCCCAAGTTCGCCTTCGGCATTTGAAAACTCAAAAATTAATTCGAGTTACTAACCAGTTTTTGAGTTGAACCTCCCCCTGCTACTCGAATTACTTCTCTGCACTTCTACAGTGCAGATTCCTAACCCTGAGAGTTGTGCATTGCTGAAGCTTACTTTCAGCTCTTCTTTCTACACTGCTATTTCACGTGGTTCAACGCAAGACTACTTTTTGTAATATAAATATATATATTTGTGTGTGTATGTCTAATGTCAATGTGAATATAATGCAAACTAAGGAAACCATTTCCTGATCTTCTACTTTTTATTTTTATTATTTATTATTTTTGTAATTACGTATTTTTAAAAATTATCAGATTACTCGATAATTATTTACAAGTAATTTAAATTATTCATATTCAATTACAAAAAACATAATAAATTCAGAAAATAAAAAAATTGTAAAAGAATTGAATAAAATTGTTAAAGAAAAAAAAATCATATCCACTATTCACAACTCAAGTTTTACCACAAACAAACGCAAACTCAAAAAGTTTCTTATCTCAAACCATAACTCAAGTATACACAACCAAACGCAAACTCAAGTTACAATTTCAACTCAAGTTATAACTCAAACTCAACTCAAAAACTTAACTCAAAAATACTTGCAAAAGAACAAGCCCTTAGTTATTAATTAGCTAGTGATCATATATATGCTTAATGCTAGTCATGCTCACGAGGTAATTAGAAGTATTAATGGTTGGTAATTCTACTACGCTAGTTCTTTGCTTTATTTTGATTAAGTTTCATTTTTACTTATTTTGATTTATTCAGTTGAGATTTTGTCAACAACATTTGAGTTTATTTTTAATCTACTTTGATTTATTTAGTTTAGATTTTGTCAGTTAAATTCGGATTTGAAAATGATATCAACTTGAACTAACAAATTCGTTATCCCAGATTTTGTGTAGTCTTGAATGCAGATAAACATTGTTCACGCAGCGAATGATTTATGATCACATGTGAACACGTGTATATTAAGGGCTTGTTCTTTTAGAATTTAACTTGAGTAATAATTCTTGAGTTGAATTTGAGTTATAACTTGAGTTGAACTTGTAACTTGAGTTTATGTTTGGTTGTATACATTTGAGTTATAGTTTGAGATAAGAATCTTTTTGAGTTTGTGTTTGAGTGAGTCAAAACTTGAATTTGTATTTAGATAGTATTTTAATAAAAACTCAATGCTGATGAAAAATTTTAATAGGGTATATGGGTCGGGTTTTATTCGTCTTTTCGTTGTCAACGCATAGAAAAAAAAATTATCTCAATCAGAATTAAAACGAAAAAGTTATAGCATTTTTAAGAATAGAAAAAATATTGTTCATTAATTTGAGTTTGAGTTTCTGAACTCGAGTTGAAGGGGAAACTTAAACTCAAGTTTTAGTCCTAAACTCGAGTTTGAACTCGAGTTTAAACTCGAGTTTAAACTTAAAAGAGCATGAACTCGAATAAAATTGTAACTCGAATTACTTTTTTTTGAGTTTTTCACTCAAAAGAACAAGCCCTAAATATTGGTCCATCTTTTGTTGAACTGCCTCGTACTTGGAACCCTAGCTACTCTCACAAGTGTAGGCGCTTTATTTAAAAGGATGAAAGAGCACCTCTTAGCGCTGATAGTGGGTTAATTTCATAAATAGCCCCTCAGGTTTACACTTAATTCTGTTTTAGTCTCTAATTTTTAAAACGTCACATAAATTATTCATGAGATTTTATTTTATTTCAATTTCGGTCATTTTATCAACTAAGCGTTAAAATTCTATAAAATCTATGTAAAATGTAAATTAAAGTCCAAAATTAGAAACAGTTAAAATTTTGGGTCTATCTTTAAAAATTATTTTTTAGTTTTTTTATTATTATTTTAGTTTTTAAAGTTTATATGTTTTTAATTTTAGTCCATAATTTCTACATATTTCATCAAATATTTAATATCAAACTAACAGAAAGATCAAAACTGAAACAGAATAAAACTTCAAGAATCAACAGTGTGACGTTAGAAAAATCAGAGATTAAAATTAGATTGAGGCTAAACTTAAGGGACCATTTATGAGATTAACCCGCTGATATTTTAAGAACTTATTCGGCTTATGCTCTAATTCAAGTGTGGAAACAATTAATAAAAAGATATGCTACTGATCGCAATGATGTGTAGAATGTTAATAGTAGTAGCAAATATTTTTTGCATGTATTTGAGCAGAACTAATATTGTTCACAATATGGTATATATATATATATATATATTATATAATTGTACATATATGTATATATAATTAATCAAATACAGTTCTTAAATGCACCAAGTTTAAAGAAAATCAGAATCAACTAGTTCTAATTAAAGGAAAAGCTAGATGGCTTAAACTGATATATCTTATTTCACACCCGTAAGGTTTGAGTGGAGCACGTGCCCCCTTTTCTTATTAAAAAAAAAAATGACACTAAAATATAAAATTTCTTTTCCGAAAAACTGGTATGTCCCATTTAGTAAGTAGCTTCTATTTGTGCTCCTACTTACAATAGAAACTTATAACTATGTCTTTCTTTAATACAAAAGTATTACTTATATGAATTTCGACATTAGCATGCTTGGGAAAAAAATTTCTAGGCCCACCATTGTTTAAAAATTTATGGGGAAGAGTGTAGAACACGTCATCTTCATTTGAACTAAAAAAGGCCATTTCATGTAGTAATCGTGTATTCATTCGTCGTGAATGTTGGAAAAAACTAGGCTAATCCTAAGATAAATACCGAGAACGACAAATAATGAACGACAATAAAAGCAGAAATCAACACTAAAACTTTTATACAAGTTCATCAATTTAGCCACATTATGCCGTAGATTTTACTATATTTAATATATATATATATATATATTACAAGAGAATCACCCACATGTGTTTTTCACAAACTTAATAGTATTTCTCTCAACTTCTAATTCTAATTTTCTCTCAGAAAATTGTCGCACATAAAACCTCTAATGAGAGGTATTTATATTGTACATGGAATTGGAGAAAAATAAAAAAAAAACATGCCGCGAGCGCTCCTGTTCGCCTTGGCTGCGTAGTGTTAGGAAATTACGTTTTCTTATAATAATTATGGGCTACACATTTATAATAATTATATTGACGTCATTTAATTAATTGAGTTAATTAAGTGGTCTAATTATAGAGAGCTCAAATAATCTCTTAACTGAGTATGGACTAAAGGAGTGGGTACCTAATATTGACCCGATTATGTTTAATAGGAGCATAATTAGACAATATATAAAGAAACTTAGGTTATGGTCTCTAATACATCAAATCATTCGACCGTTTTTCCTCTTCCTCATCTAGAGAGAGAACACTCATTCAAGAATCTGGTGATTTGACTAAGGAAGACAATAACTCGACGTGCTCGTTGTCTTAGAGAATTCTACTGGAGATTAAGGCTGCACCAATGGAGACAGGTATTTGTTCTAACCTATTTTCTTAGTAATTTGGTGTGATGATTTCTGGAATGTGGAATAAGAATTTAAAGACCCAACAAGTGGTATCAGAGCAGTCATCACATTAAATTATTGAGAGAATTTTCATCTCTAATATCCCCAGTTGAATATTATGTTGATGGATTCATATGATTTTGCCTTTATCTATGTAATTTATGATATGCTTTATTTTGTTGAAAAAAGCATGTATATTAATAATCATATGAATTCTTGGTAATTGATTTTAATCAAAATTTGTTGAATAATTTCGGATGAATTGTTATTCACAAAATTGATTTTCTAGAAAATTAGGGATTAAGGAAATTTGGTAAAGGAATTTATTAAAGAAGTTTTTTTATTTTGTTTCTGAAAAAAACAAATTTTCTCTTCAGATTGAAGATTGTGGCTGGTGGTAGCCTTGGCTGCCTGCGCTGAGGAAACAAAGGCGCGACCATTAGGCCACGCCAACGTTCTAGCCACAGCCTGCTGGCCACGGCGGGATGAAGAACAGCGGCAGCCATGGCCGCCACGTAAGGTAAATAAAAAAAAAAACTTCTTCATGGCCGGGGACCACATCTGCCCCCGTCGGTACTATGGACGACCGGCCGCAGCCAGAACCCCCGCCGGCACTATGGACGACCGGTCACAGCCTTCTGGCTGCGCCGGTGCTAGGACTGTCGCGGTGTACAGCTGCGGCTGCACACATTGGCGGCCTGGTGGCCGCCACAGTAGGGGAAGGGTCGTAATCTCGACCCTAGGGTTTCCTCAGTTCTGGGCTTCGCCCGAGAACTACAAACAAAAAAAAAAGCACACGGGCCCATTTTGGGCCCGTGACAGAAAAGGGAAGCACATGCCCGATTAGGCCTGTGCATTTGAAGTGAGGGCCGCAGGTAATAACCTACGGCCATAAAGAAGAATAATTGCCATTTTTAGCAATTTTGGGTTTGTTTTAACCCTAATTTTAGTGATTTTGGGCAATTTTTAACCCATTAAGAAATTAAGTGCAAATTAATTAAAGAAATTTATTCAATTGAATAAAATGAAATTTTGGTTCTTTATTTTGTTTTATTTGATTATTATTGCACTTAATTGTCTTGTATTTTGAAATAAATTGATTGAAATAACATTGTTGCCAAAATAACCTCTGGTATGGATGTTAATTTATTTTAGAATATAAAGATGTGTATGCCTGTTATTTATGCGAATAATGATCGGCACAAAGGAAGGTTATTATTTGGCCAAATAATGGGTATACTTGTGGTAATAAATATGTGACAATTATAAAGTTTTCCATGTGAACAATAGCCGGCCTAAATGAAGGTTGTTGTTTGACAGGATTTATTGTCAATATTTGATTACTGCACAGAGAGTACCACTTACAAGCTGATATTTCTTGTCCAAATACTAAATATCAGTGTTGTGTTAGGTATCTTGAAATGGGCCCACCATCCTTCGGATTGTTTGTTTATGTCATGTATGACATAAATGTTGATTGTGAGTATGTTGTTTATTTTGTTCTCTATTCAGTTTCTACTACCGCTACTAATGTTTCTGTACAAATAAGTATGATCCCAATGCTGAACGGGATGAATTTTAAGATCTGTAAAGATAATGTGGAAATCGTTCTCGGCTATATGGATTTAGACAATGCACTAAGGATAGAGCGACCCACTGCCACTACAAAATATCCAAATGCAGATAAAATTGACAAGTGGGATCGCTCCAACCGTATGAGCCTAATGATTATGAAATGCTCCATTCCGGAAGCGTTTCGGGGCTCTATTACTAAAAGCACTAATGCCATAAAGTTTCTCAAAGAAATTGAGCAATATTTTGCCAAGAATGAAAAGATAGAAACAAGTAATGTTTTGGCAAAACTCATATCCATGCGGTATAAAGGAAAAGGAACATAAGGGAGTACATTATGGAGATGTTCAATCTCGTTGGAAAACTCAAGGCACTAAAGTTAGAGCTATCTAATGATCTGCTCGTACACTTAATTCTTATTTCTCTTCCTGCACAATACGATCAATTTAAGGTGAGCTATAACACCCAAAGGGACCAATGGACTCTTAATGAGCTCATTTCACATTATGTGCAAGAATAGGAAAGAGTCCAGTGAGATAAGACTAAAAGTGCTCATTTGGCATAAACCTCTCAGAAAGAAGAGAGATAATGATGCTGCAAATGGAACACCTAAGCAGAAGAAAGTAAAGAAGCAGGATGAGGAATTTACCTGCTATTTCTGCAAGAAGGGAGGACACATGAAGAATGAGTGTTCCAAATACGCCGCTTGGCGTGAAAAGAAGGGAAAGACTCTCGTTATGGTTTATTCTGAAGTTAATTTAGCTTATGTACCTAAAGATACTTAACGGGTAGATTCTGGTGCTACTACTCACATTAGTATGTCTATGGAGGGTTGCCTATGGAGCCGACCGCCAAATGATGCTGAGAGATTCATCTTTGTGGGCGATGGCAATAAAGTTCCAGTAAAAGCTATCAAAAACTTTAAATTATTATTAAAGACTGGTGTCTATTTGGATTTGATTGAGACTTTTGTTGCACCGTCATTTAGACAGAATTTAATTTCTATTTCTAGTTTGGTCAAATCCGGTTATTCTTGTTCTTTCAGAAATAATAAAGTTTGTCTTTTTCATAATTCAAACGTTATTGGTACTGAGTTTTTAATTGATAATCTTTATATGCTTGATACTATTACTTTTGATAGTAAAATTTTGCACACTAGTGCACGAGGTACAAAGCAAAAATTAAATGAGAATTCTTTCACCCTATGGCACAAGCGTTTAGGTTGTATCTCTAAACAGAGAATTCAGATGCTTGTGAATGGTGGAATTCTTGACCCCCTAGACTTGATAGATTTTCAGGTTTATGTTGAATACATTAAGAGGAAACAGACAAACATAAGGAAATTAGGTGTCGATAGAGCTAAAGATATCTTATAACTTATTCATACTGATATTTGTGGACCATTCCCTACAGCTTCTTAGAATGTTCAACAATACTTTATTATGTTCATAGATGATTATTCAAAATTCAGCTACCTATACTTAATACATAAGAAGTCATAGTCAGTAGACGTTTTCAAGGAATTTAAAGCTGAAGTTGAACTTCAACTAGGCAAGAAAATAAAGGCAGTCAAATCTGATCGTGGTGGTGAGTACTACAGTAGATATGATAGATCAGGAGAACAATGTCCAGGACCCTTCACTATCTTCCTAAAGGAATGCAGAATCGTCCCACAATACACAATGCCAGGTAAGCCTAGCATGAATTATGTTGCTGTAAGATGAAACAGAACTCTTAAAGACATGGTAAGAAGTACGATTAGTCATTCTTCTTAACCAGAATTGCTTTGGGGAGAGGTACTAAGGACTGCAGTTTATATCCTTAACAGGGTTCCAAGCAAAGTAGTAACCAAAACTCCTTATGAACTATGGACAGGAAAAAGGCCTAGCATTAAGCACTTAAATGTTTGGGGTTATCTAGCTGAAGCAAGGGCTTACAAGCCAAATGAAAAGAAACTGGACTCGAGAACCGTTAGTTGCTATTTTGCTGGATACGCTGAATGCTCTCAGGACTTTAAGTTTACGATCCCACTACTATGTCCTTCTTTGAGACGAAAAATGCGAGATTCCTTGAAGATATTGAGTTTGGGGGAGAAGATAAAATAAGGAATGTTGTCTTTGAGGAAGATGATTTTGTTTCTCTTCCCAATATTGCTATTGGCAATGACCAGGCTGTTATTCCTGCCATTGTCCAAGATGCAACTCCAGTACAAAATAACAACGATCAAGCTCTTGTTCCTAACATTATTCCAGAACAAGAAAATAATGAGGTTCCCCCTACAGCACCTATAGAGCAAACTCAACAACCTCAAGAAGTGTCATTAAGGAGATCCACTAGAGAAAGGAGAAGTGCGATTCCAAATGATTATATCGTCTTCCTCCAAGAACATGAAGATGTTGTAGGCTTAGGGGAAGATGATCCTATCAACTTCCAACAAGCTTTACAAAGTTCTAATGCTCAAAAGTGGATTTATGCCATGAAGGATTAGATGAAATCCATGAAAGACAATGACGTTTGGGATCTTGTTAAGTTGCCTAAAGGAACGAAACTCATTGGTTGTAAATGGATCTTTAAGACCAAAAGGGATTCGAAAGGTAACATCGAAAGATATATGGCCTGTATAGTTGCCAAAGGATTCACTCAAAAGGAAGGCATAGACTATAAAGAGACTTTCTCTCCAGTTTCTTCGGAAAGACTCTTTCAGGATAGTTATGGCACTCGTGGCTCATTTAGACTTAGAGCTACATCAGATGGATGTTAATACAACGTTTCTCAATGGCGACATTGATGAGATGATTTATATGGTTCAGCCAGAAAACTTTGTATCTGGAGATTCAAAGTCTATGGTCTGCAAGTTAAAGAAGTCCATCTATGGAGGCTTCCCGTCAATGGGAGTAAACTTCATCAAGCTATCACCTATTATGGTTTAAGGTGAATGTGGTTGATGATTGTGTATATCACAAGTTCAGTGGGAGTAAATTCATCTTCCTGATTTTTATATGTCGATGACATATTACTTGCCAGCAGTGATATAGGCTTATTGTACAAAACCAAGAAATTTCTCACTAAGAATTTTGAGATGAAAGATCTTGGTGACGCCTCTTTTGTATTAGGAATACAAATACTACGAGATCGCTCTCGAGGTATCCATGGGTTATCACAAAAGGGTTATATCGAAAAGGTTCTCGACAGATTTGGCATGAAGAATTGTACATCAGGAGATATGCCCGTAGCTAGAGGAGACAAGTTTAGTCTCAATCAGTGCCCCAAGAATGAACTTGAGATAAAAGAAATGAAAAAGATTCCTTATGCATCCGCAGTAGGAAGTCTAATGTACGCTCAAGTTTGTACTCATCCCGTTATAGCATTCATAATGGGAGTATTGGGCAGATACTTAAGTAACCCAGGAGTGGATCATTGGTAAGCAGCCAAACGGGTTATACGATATTTAAAGAGAACAAATGATTACATGCTCACCTATCAGAGATCAAACAGCTTAGAGATCATCGGGTATACTGATTCTGATTCTGATTTTGATGGATGCCAAGACAGTAAGCGATCCACGTCAGGCTATGCTTACATGTTGGCAGGAGGAGCTATTTCCTGAAAGAGTGCCAAGCAAACACTCATACCTTCTTCTACCATGGCTGCAGAGTTCATAGCCTGTTATGAGGCATCTAATCATGGGATGTGGCTGCAAAACTTTGTCACAAGGGCTGCGTGTGGTTAATGGTATTGAAAGGTCATTAAAGATATTATGTGACAACAAATCGACAGTGCTATATTCCAATAACAACAAAAGCTCTACGAAATCAAAGCATATTGATATCAAGTTTCTGGTTGTTAAAGAACGAGTTCAGAAGGGTCAGATTTTGATAGAACACATAAGGACAAACTCCATGCTTGTGGATCCGCTAACCAAAGGCTTAACGCTCAAGGCCTTTCACGAGCACACTGCTCATATGAGTGTTATTTTATTTGAGGATACTATGGTTTAGTGAGAGTTGATTTTGGATGTTCTATGACTTAAACATTTATTTGTTTATTTTTTACAGAATAAATGAGATTGATTTATAATTTTATAGTTTTTCTCTCTAAATGTGTTAATTTTATGTTTGTAATTTTTGCATTATGTTTTGAAAATTACATACTGATCTCATAAAGAATAAAGTAGGACTAGTTAAAAATAAGGCATGTTGGAGATCACATTACATGTAATTTTCATGCCACTCATCCATACTCGATCTATGTCATTGAATATGTTTGTATGGTGACCATGGAAGGTTTAGTTGCATTTTAAAAGTGACGAAAGCCGCCATGATCTCATGCCAATATAAGAGATGGACTGGATTGTACCTTAAGTGGAGACTAAGGATAAATAGCATACAGTTATGCGCCTAAGGAATAATGTATGATATAATTGTTTCAGAAATCATATGTAGCCCAAGTGGAAGATTGTTAGAAAATTACGTTTCTTAATAATAATTGTGGGCCACATATTTATAACAATTATATTTACGTTATTTAATTAATTGGGCTAATTAAGTGGTCTAATTATGGAGAGCTCAAATAGTCTCTTAACTGGGTATGGACTAAATGGGTAGATACTTAATGTTGACCTAATTAGGTTTAATGGGAGCTTAATGCGACAGTATATATAGAAACTTAAGTTATGATCCCCAATACGTCAAATCATTCGACCGAACATCCAGTTAAAAATTTGGTGATTTAATTAAGGAAGATAATAACTCGACGTGTTCGTTGTCTTAGAGCCCGTTTGGTTGGAGGATTCGTTCTCTTATTCGAATCATGGTTCATAGTTTGCTACAGTATTTTCTCACAAAAAACACACATAAATCAAAAATAGTTCTAATCCATGAACCAAACGGGCTCTTAAAAAAATTTATTAGAAATTAAGATTGCATCAATAGAGATAAATATTTATTCTAACTTATTTTTAAAAAAATTTAATGTGATAATTCTTAAAATGTGAAATAAAAATTTAAAGATTCAACACGCAACGACCAACAACTTTTTTTTTTCTTTTTTGGGTTCCAACGAGATTAGGCTCCATCAACATAACAACGAAACATCCAAGACCTATAAAGTTGGAGATTGATAAGACTAAAAAGTGACATGATGTAAGTTTGACTATATATTTATCTTTTTTTCTTTTTAATAATTTAAAAGCAATTAAAATAGTTTGATTAAAATTCAAAAAGCATGTAACGGATAGACTTCTGTTGACTGAAAAGTCACAGATGAATTTGGATTATCAAATTGTTTAATCAGATTCAATGGCATGATTATTGAAAATAATAAAAACAATCATTAAAAAAAAATAAGACAATGATATGATTATTTCATGTGGTACCCAAAAAAAACTACATGTACCGGTTCATTTCACCGATTTAAATTTTATTATAGTAAAATACTCTTAGAAACAGTCACATTTAACTTTTTTATTACAGTAAAAAAAATTTAACATAAAATCATATCTCAACTCGAATTAACAAACTAAACAGGCATGTATTAAACACAACATGCTAAACTAAATTCGAATTTTATTAAGTTATATTTTGATTATGACTTTAAAAAAATAATGACAAAAAAATAACCGATATCAAAGTTGCCCATAATATCTTAACTAATTTGGTACCCTGATGATAACACATCCTACACTAAACTCTTCACTCCAAGCTTATTATTAATAATAGTAAAAACAAGAAGCAAAGTCAATCCAAGCCAAGAAAAAAGCAAAATCGTGATGAGATTCTTACGGTATGGCATAGAAAAATAAACTATGAGTAAGTCTTTATTTTTCAATTATCATATCTATATAAGAAATGTTTATTTTATCAAAACATAATATCATGTCATATCTTTTGTTATTCTTTCTTCAATTATATAATCAATGTTTTTTATTCCAATTAGTTAGGAATCGCTAACTTGTTTTTTTTTTTTTTCAAAAAGAGAAATTCATACCATCAAATATTAATCTAATCATCAAACTTTTAAATGATTAACTAGTTAAGTGTAGCGGTCCAATGCTTTATAAATATATTTTTATTTTTATTTTTAGATAATATCATCAAATATTAATTCAATTATCAAATCTTTAAATGATCAATCTGTTAAGTGGAGCGGTCTAATATCTTTATAAATAGATATTTATTTTTGTTTTTAGATGTGTGAGATTCAGATTGAATTATTTATTCTTTACATGCCATGGTGCCCTCTTTCAACTTTGGAGTCACCAATCTTCTGGAAGGTTCACACTGCGAGAACAACATCAATATCACGAGAAGTAGAGGTCTAATAATTTCATGTATGTATTTGGAGGAAGGAACGAAAACAAATATCGATTGCAAAAAAAAATAATAATATAAACAATTAATAAAAACAAATTATGATACTTTCCTTATTTATTATAGTATCAATTTAGTTTATAATTTTAATTAAGTTCAAGCCCCCTTAAATAACTTTTTGTTGCTAGCATTATTAAAAGAACATGCCTTAAAATGGTCAGAGAATTTTTTTTTTTTTTTTTTTTTTGCTTGCTAATGAAATGGCTGAAGAAAGGTCGAATTGCACCATTACCAATTTTTTATATAAACTTTTAATTTTAATAATTTATCCCTTAAATTTACACCTATTGCAAACCACTCCCATTTTAACAACGTATAAAGTTTCGACAAAAATTGACATATAATTTACACATAATATGTCAATTAAAGCATAAAAAAAAATCACTTTTTTTTTTTTGGTCAATGCTAACCCAAACTTATATTCAAAACATAGTCAATTCAAAATTTTCTATTTTGATTAAACTTATTTAAAGATTCTAGCACAAATAAATTTTAACTAAAATAGATAAAAATGATCATGCATGTCGTTAATTAATGGCCCGTGAGGGAGGCACATATCAATTTCTGTAAAAATAAAAATAAAAACAAAAAATTACATTATTATCAATGGGGTAGTTTGCTACAGATTTATAAATCCAAGATGCGAATTTCTAAAATTAGGAGCTCATAAAGGCAAATTGCAACTGTACGATGAGTTCAAGGGGTAACGGTGCAAAAAAAGCCTTAAAAAAAGTAATAAACTGTACCACAAATTGGTTCACCAATCAGGAGCTGCATTAATGTTGAATACATCAAATCTGGAAACTTTTTGGCTTGTAAATCAATGTCAAATTTATAATCTTAACAATACTCTTGAAATGAGTGGACCAGATCCGCTCTGCTCTTTGATTAGATTTTCGAACGTTGGCTTCATTTAAGTATTTTAACTCCCCCATCGTCCCAACACAACCTCCTTTAAAAACTAGCCGTTACTTACACTCCCTCTCTCTCTCTCTCGAATGAATATGCAGGAATCACCGAGCATCTTAATGGGGTCTCCTCTGTTCAGTCCCTCGTCGGACGAGCGATTCTGGAGCGCTCTCAGAAATCGTATTGACGGGCTTCTCGAGGAGCGAAATTCCAAAACCCCTACTCTTGATCGCACTCTAAATATGGTCAGATTCTCCTTTCTAATTTGAATTTGATGATGGGTTTCTGAGATTTTTGAGTTTTGGGTACTTAATTGAATTCTTTTGTGTAGAATGTTGGAGATTCTGGACGTGCAAAACGGTTGAAGGAAGATGCATTGCTTTTGATAAGAGGGTTTGACTCTGTTGCTCACACTCTCTTTCAGCTATCTAACAATTTGGATACTGCTCTTCAGGTTGAGTTTTTTTTTTTTTTTTTTTTTTTTTTTAAGGAAATGAATTGGATTTAAGGGAAGTTTCTTATTTGAAAGTTGTTTTAAGGGTTCAGTAGCTATATAACTTGAAATGTTTTGGAGTTTCTGTTGAAAATTAACATTTGTTGCTTTTTGCCAAGGAAAATATTTAGGACAAATTATAAAAATTTCGATGGACTTTATCATTAGCATCAACTTGTCCCAAAGACTTACAAATGTGCCAAGTTGAGAAAAGTAACAATGTTGGTCAATCTGTCCGTGGATGAAAAATATAGAAAAATGGGATTCGACCTGATGGAGTTGAGTCCCGAAAAATGGGATTCGACCTTGAGGTGGGGCTCGCCCTAGTGAGAGACCCGGATTCAACCCCATTTTGTTGAACCAAAGTGCTCAAAAATTAATGGAAAGACATTGTTAGTTTTTTCGAGTGCTTGTGGTTGCACATTTGAAAATTGAAAAATGAGAGGACAAGTTGACACAAGTTATATTTTGTCCAAATATTCCACTAAAAAAAATATTATTTACCTCATTCTCCCAATATATATAATAAGTGATTATCATACAGATATGAAATATTCATGATTAAGTGCCAAATTTATTCCCTACTGAGACTAAGTTTTTTGATTATCTGAACAATTAGAAGTCAAAAGTCTTATTTTTGAACTTATGAGATCTGTCTTTCGTCTATCTACGTAGGGAGCTAATGATCTCGCAAAACCACCCACCTTAATAGAAATATTCCACAACAGTTTGAAGAAACCAGAGTCAGAGTCAGAAAGTAAAGAAGAGAATTCAGGTAAACAACAAAATGAAGGAGGAGAGACCAATAAAGGATTGAAGAGAAAGTACGACCATTGCTCAGATGATCAAGGAGAAAAAGACTCAAAGAAAGAGAAAGAGCAGAGCCAAAAAGATGGGAAGCTTAAGAAAGCCAAAAATGTTGTTTGTTTGTTTTTACTCTTCTTTTGTTCAATTTCTCTTCTTTTACACGTATAAATGGTTTCTTATTGTTTTTTAATTTCCGTGAACAGCTTGCAATTTCTATGGCAACAAAAGCAGCTTCACATGCTAGGGAACTGAAGTCAATTAAGTCGGATTTATGCTTTATGCAAGAGCGATGCTCACTCTTGGAGGAGGAGAACATAAGGCTCAGAGATGGATTCTCTAAGGGGATAAGACCCGAGGAAGATGATCTGGTAAAAAAGATATATGAAGTGATTCCTTTTCTAGCATAATGATAATTGATATGGATCTGGATGGTTGAATTTTTTTAACCAGATCATCTTCCTCGGGATAAGACCCGAGGAAGATGATCTGGTAAAAAAGACATATGAAGTGATTCCTTTTCTAGCATAATGATAATTGATATGGATCTGGATGGTTGAAATTTTTTATTTTTGGATAAAAATAACTCAAATTTCAATCATTGTCAATCATTAAATGCATGATAAACAGACACAGGTGATACTGAGCACTACACTAGTAAAAGGCGGGTTCTTAGTGTGAGACACATTGATAGAACCCACCTTTTTTAGTTATGGTGCACCACGTGTTTCACTGAGAAATTGTATGCACACTAGTCATACCTAATTTTTGGCCAAATTATTGACGTTTTTGTCAAAATTGTGATTGTGGGGGTGTTGTTGGACAGGTGAGGCTTCAATTGGAGGCACTGCTGACTGAGAAATCAAGATTGGCAAATGAGAATGCAAACCTTATAAGGGAAAACCAATGCCTCAACCAACTTGTGGAGTACCACCAGCTGACCTCTCAAGAAGACTTCTCTAATGCTTCCTATGAACAAGTCATTCAGGGATTGTGCTTAGACTTCTCGTCTCCGCCCCCGCCTATACCAGAAGAGGAAGCAACGGATGAGCATCACGATTGTGATGCTGCTGTCGAATGCTTTGAAACACCGGTCGGCAATCTTTTTGGCTTCTCTGATGGTCTCAATGAGTGCGACGATCATCACTAAAGGCTGACCTTTGAGTGATTCAAATGCTGACCGAGTTTTTTTACTTTGCAAATTGTTTCATTTTGGATTCGGAAATAAAGTATCCCCTGTAAAGTTTCGATGATTATACACGGATTCAAGTCACTAGTTTATTTCAATATTGAAGATGGTATCTAATCAATCAGATTGTGCCACACCATCCACCATCAAAAAAATTGAAATATCTTTCTAACTAACTTTTCTTTGGTTTGATATCTAAATCTATTAAATGACGTGTCCCATTATGATTAGTTAGACAACAATTTACAGATTTGAATCCCTTGATCTGTAAAACTTTTTAAAACACCAAGCTCATTCTTAACTGCTGAGATTCATCTTACTTAAATTATCTCCTCTATTTAGGTGAAATATCTTTATCTTATTACAAATGCCGTATTACTCATGTTTTTGAAAACAATAAAAATATTTATACCCCTTAATCATTTCGAAGAAAAATATCCCTTAATCAGTTGCTTTTTGTTAAAATACAAAGATCCCAAAATCAAATAATGAGATTGGGTGTGGTAGATCAACGTTAAGGTGCATAATAGTAATTTTGTTAAGGTGGGAAATAATAGAAGTGCATGTATAGATTAACGCTAAGGTGCAAAGTAGTATTTTTGTTAGGGATTTTAGTACAAACTAGAGAGAAGCATTTGTTCTAACCACTTTTTGTACTTCATCTATCAGTGTTCAATTAAAGGGAAAAGAACCATCTTCACCTACGGCTCTCCTTCTTTCAAATGATGAGTCAAACCATCTCACTTGAGAAATGTTTCTGAGTATTTAACTTCAAAATTTGTCATAGTTGTAATCTTGTTATGTTCGAGCATGGGGAGAGAGAGAGAGCATGTTAGACTATCCATATCTAAAATTGATTGGATAAGAACTATTGAAGAAGGCATTGGTGGTCAGATCAGAGTCTTCAAGAGCCAAGACTTCGAAAAATTTATTTAGATTAACAGATAATAACGAACTAGCAGCACTTATCACATGAATATTAGACCAAAAGACAGGTGAATGTATACAGTGAGAACTGAGAATAGGAGAAACACAAACATCATAGAAGACAACCGAGTTTTATTGAGTTTCCAATGCCACAAACAATATACGATGCAATCCATACATATTTTTGCACTATTTCATGTTTGAAGTTTGTTCAAGAAAGAGAAAAAACACAAATCACAAAGCCAATTACTTAGGTGACGCAACACGAGCACCTGCAAAGGGGAAAGAGAAAAAAGTGTGAAAAGATTGTAACAAGCATCATCTCGATGGCAATCTGATTTCACAAGAGGTCACCTGTTTATGTTAATGTCGTTTTTTATTTGCTGCTTCTTATTAACACATGGAAGATTGCAACATCAAACAGATTGTTTAGAAATTGAAGTCCAATTCAGACTACCGTCCATTGGACTATTAATTAGTCTGACCATGTTGCTAGCTAAACGTGAATGCCTTTCGAAAAAATATACTTATTATGAAAAACCATGAGAAGAATGATTTCGACTCTCCAAAAGAGTTTCGACAGAGTAACACCTAGCTGAGTAGTGAGTACTAACCATTATTTACTTCCTCCTTTGATTATTCTTCTGTTTTCCAGACAACATCTTTCAGCCCAGTAGAGAAGTTCTTGTAGAACTGCGAATTTAAGGGAGCGAAAAACATTACAAAACAGATATCTGTTGCCCACGACATAGAAAACTGCAATTATTTATGTTTTCTTCTTCAAACTGCCAACATTATCTGACAGAACATGGCTAACGTTATTTGTTGACAGAAGCATGTGCTGTACCACCGAATGTCTTTTTGCTTCTCATCAATTAAATGTTTTTTTTTTTTTTTTTTGGGCTAAGAAAATGCAAGTATTTATACATGTGTTTCTTTGACAGGCTTACTGTTAGGAACCTGATAGTTAGCTGTTGTTTTTTAGTAGTCTTTTAGTAGTATAAATAAGGGTCTAGTGGCCAATGAGGGGGGATGATGAGATTTGTAGAGAGTGTCTAGTACGGTGCACTATCTTGGAGGTCGGGGGTCCTCGAAACCGCTCATTTATCCTGTAATTTTCCATTTTTAGTATTGTTAATGAATTCCTAACAATGGTATCAGAGCATCTACGGTCCATGGAGCTCTTTGAGTTGAGAGAGAAACTTAGGGCTGCTCTAAGAGCTAATCTCAAGGTTTCTAGTGGTGAGCCTGTGAGTTCAAAACCTAAGGTTTCGCTATTTGAGTTGAAAGAAAAACTTAGGGCTTCGCTGTTTGGAGGTGAGCCAAAGCGACAGGATGTGGAGCATCAACGTCAACGAACGTCGCCGGAGGGAATGCTACCAGAACCTGAATCGCAAGATGATGTCGAAGACTTGAGCAATTTTTCGCGATCTAGTGCAAGATCGACCAGATCTGAGGCGAACGGCGGTGGATTTGCGACGAAATTTGAGAACACTAACGCGATTGGCACTAATATTTCAAGATCCAGTAAGATTGACGCTAGATCTGGGAATTTTGCTGCGAGTTCTGGCACGGCGGAGGCTGGGCTCGACGATTTGGTTCTGGTTTGGACAAGGCCTCACGATTCCAGCGTGAAAGGGGTTGGTTCCGGTGCTACGGACGCAGATTCCGGCACGGCGGAGGCTGGGCTCGACGATTTGGCTGCGGTTTGGACAGGACCTCACGATTCCGGCGTGAAAGGGGTTGATGCCGGTGCTACGAAGGCAGATTCCGGCGGGATTGTAGTGGAGTCCCGCAATTCCGACTCCATTAAGGCTGATCCGGGTGAGATTGGTGTTGCTTTCGAAAATTCCGGCCAAATTTGGAGCGGGTCTCATGATTCTGACACTGTTGAGGTTGTTTCCGGCAAGGTTGGGGTTGATTCCGGCCCAGTTTGGACTGGGCCTCGCAATTCCGGCGTGAAAGGGGCTGGTTCCGATGCTACGGAGGCAGATTCTGGCGGAATTGGAGTGGGACCCACGAATTCCGACGCCCGTAAGACTGGGTTTTGTGATTTTGACGCCATTGGGGCTAGCTCCGGCGAGATGATGGCCAGGAGTGCAATTCCGACGCGAAATCCGGCAATTTTTGGGCTGACTCCCGAAATTCTGTTTGGAAGTGGGCTGGGTCTAGTGTTTTCGGTATGGGCAAAGTCAATTTTGGGGTTGGATCTCGTAATTACAGCGTTAATTGGCCTAATTCTGGAGCAATGGTGGTTGGGCCTCAAAACCACTCATTTATCCTGTAATTTTCCATTTTTAGTATTGTTAATGAAGCTTAGATTTTCGGGTTCCTAACACTTATACACTTGGAAAAGCATAACCGTAGGTCTGGTCCCGCCTGCACCGTATAAGAACCTAAATCTCAAAATAGGATTCCAGGGACAGGAGTTAAATGTTAGCTAATTTAGTTCACCATAATATGTCGTACTAACTAAAGCAAGAAGCAAAGTAGTGACGAGGTCTAGTCGGTAGGACTACGCATTTGTACAGTCAAAGATACAATCACGGCAACTTCATGGGGGAAAAAATGCTAATATCCGTATGTAATAAATAGCCCCACTTCTTTCTCCTAAGATTAAATATCAAATCCTTGGATGAAATGAGTACATTGATATTGTAATACCTTGTGAAATTCCAGAGTATCGCCGCCAGACTTTCGGACTTCAACCATATACAGTGAAGGGGCCACCTCAAAAATCTACATTACATGAAAAGAAGAAATTTGGACCAATTTTAAGAGGAAATGTTCAATAAAAGTATTCACTAAAACTAAAGGAGCGTGTGTGTGTGTGTGTGTGTGTGTGTGTGTGTGTGTGTGATGTACCTCTGTTGCAACAGATAAATGACCTTTCCGTCCACTTTTCCCGCCCTGAAGCTTCAACTGAAATCAGAAAAAGAGAGAGATTGATGCAATGCTTCAAATATCATGAAACAATAGGAAATGCTTCATATACACAAACCAATAAGGATAAAGATACAATGTGGTAACTCAAGGTTAGACAGAAAGAAGGAAAGAGGAAGAGAGAGTCATCAAACCTTGAAGTTATTTTTCTTTACATCAAAACCCAGAGGACCTGCAGCTTCTTCAATTTTAGAGATTATCTCATTGGCAGAACATTTTGATGTGAATCTTGTCTCTCGTTTGACAAGCCCCTGTTAACCACAAAATTTCACAAACACAGACGCCGGTATGACTGGTCTATAGAACAAGCAAACTCTCTCAAGTATCAACCCATGACACTTGAAATTCATGCATACACTCATACATAGATACATATAATATTCCTTTGCTGAATCAGATTTTATGTGATTTGAAAAAACAATCTAAAACAACAAAAGAAAATCCAATAATCAGGATTATAAGGAATATCATAGCCTGTACATATACATTTAGAGTTAGCATCTTTGTTTTCCTTTATTTAAAGAAGCGGATTAGAAAGCGCATTAAAGAGCAAAAAGAAACCAACCTTACCATTTGCTTTTCAAAGAGGGAACCAAGGTTCAGGCCCTGAGATGTAGAGATTAATTCAAAGGCATTCATAGTGACAGGCGCCACAGGCCCTTCTTCTCGCCTCTCCACGACAAGGTTTCCAGATTCCTGTGACCATAGAAACCTTTTTAAGTGCAAATTCAGGAACTAAAAGTGTGGAAGAAATAATAAAAATTCTTAATGCGATCAAGAACCTTACCCCAGATTCATTAAAGATAGCATCCACGTCATCAAGGCTAACATCAGCTTGTTCAAATCTCGGCGGCTTATATCCCTTCTTAAACCACTCATTCTCAATAATCTCAGCAGCCGTAATTCTCTGTATCATGCAATAGATAATGTTTAATTAAGAAATAATGATATACCAGATACGCTTGAAAGGGATGCAGGAAATATCTCCCCTTTAAAAAGGGGTACAATCGTACATATAGGATTATGATCCGACTTTTTTTTCCCCCTGATAAGAAACTATGATCATCACAATGATTTAAAATGGTGGGGGGGAAGAAATTCATCGGACAAATACCGTTAAGGGGTTAGGATCCAAGATTCTTTTGATTAGTTTTTTTGCACTTGAGGAGAACCATGGTGGAAACGTGAATTCAGCCTTGAATATCTGTAATCCAAGAAAAACCCAACACAGCAACCTTTATGTTTGTTGCTGAAAAAATAGATAATATAGCCTAATAGAGCAGTTGTTGTGATATGATAAGTTATCTACTCTACATTAAAGTATTACAAATACAAACGTGTCAAAATCAGTCACCTTTTTATATAATGCCATGAGGTTAGAATCTTCAAAAGGCAGGAAACCAGCCATTAAAACATAAAGAATCACGCCACATGACCATAAATCTGCCTTCGCTCCATCATACCCTTTGTTGTTGATCACCTGGGTGAGAAAAAATGTTGCTAAGAAGGAAATATTAAGACAGGATTACCAATATGATGAATGAAAAGTTAGTATACCTCAGGAGCGACATAATTTGGTGTTCCACATGTAGTGTGAAGTAATCCATCTTCCTAAAGTAAAGGAATAAAATAATGAGTCGGTATAAAATTGTACGTTTAAAATAGTAATTGAATACTAACCCCACTGTACTGATATTGAATTTTTATGGAATTACAATTAAAATACTTTCTCAATGAACCATGAATTGATCATACTCACTCGAACTTGCTGAGGTAGTGCACTCAATCCAAAATCCGAAACTTTAAGGGTGCCACCAGCATCTAGCAGCAAATTCTCCGGCTGGGATTTACAACAATAGTGACATCTCAATATAATTAATAGACTTGTTCTTATTGTCTGCTTACAGTTAAAATAACCAAGAATACACATGAATGAAATGATAAAAATTCCCATGAGAAGCTACACCTTTAGGTCTCTATGAAAAACACCTCTGCTATGACAATAATCCACGGCACATATAAGCTGCTGAAAATACTTTCTTGCTTCATCTTCTTTAAATCTTCCTTTACTTGCCTGGCTCAAGAAAAAGAGCGCTGAATTAAGATAACTTGGATAATAAAGGTAATGAATTATCAACTGGCCGGTGTTTGTTATAGAGACAGACAGAAGGAGAACTAGTGAAACCACAATCTTACAATTTGTTCGAACAGCTCTCCTCCGGTAACAAATTCCATAACAATGTATATCTTTGTCTTGCTAGCCATTACCTACATTAAGAATATTGGAGGAATTCGCTAAAAATTCCAAAAAATGAAAATTAAAACAATCCAAATTAATAAGAGAACTCCAAATATATGGCAAGAACATAACATCAGCAGTGCATAAGTTATACCTTAAGGTTGCATTCTGACATGATGTTGTTTTGTTGTACACGTATTGGGAGAGAAAAAAAAAAAAAAAAAAGCAAAGCAATTTTAACAAATTAAAAGGATGGATTGCTAAATCAACAGACATTAGAATAGAAACTGAAAAGACGGTTTACTTTTAACTCAGAAATTTAAATTCTTAAGAAACTCCGGGAAAAGAAAAATAAAATTGCCATCACCAGTTTCTCACATCTACCACTAACATTGGCTCCATAATAGATTCTACCATATCACCATAACTCCCCTGGGTTATTGTTTTCTCCAACCAGCTATAGTAGTATAACTCAATATGATATCACTATAAGAAGCATGTCCCGAACACATTTAAGTGTATTTGTACATGTACTATGATTTGTTGTCTAACCTCATACATGCGGATGACGTTTGGATGCCTAATTAGCTTCATCGTTGATATTTCACGTTTGATCTGCAGAAGAAGAACAAAATTTTGATGTGTTAGCAACGCAGGATTGCTGCATCCAACCATTAGCATGAAGTTAAATGAACTCATTAGAGGCGACAACAATGGTGTTTAGTCAGTTGGTTAAGGCTTTAGCTACCTAATTACACATTAGGCAGTTCTGAGGAATTTGGAAGCCAAACAATCCCAAAGAAAACCAGAAGTCACTTTCTCAACCTCTTAACCAATCAGCTGACTTGGATTTGCCAGCTCAGACACCAATCCCTGCACCCATCCGTTCCCTGAATCCGCAAGCATCATTTTTTATTCTTACGCCTCACGTACGTGAAACGCAAGTTAGGCTTATCAGCAGCCCACTTGTATTGTTAGTTACTTTGATTAGATTGGTTATTCCAAGGGCATGATTGGAGGTAGTAGTTTACAGAGGTCAGTATCTATACCTTATTATGCTGATTATAGGTGAAGTAATACAAAAGTATTTTTCCAGAAAATTCTTCTTTCATTCTTTCAAATCTCTCTAGTTTTCTAAGAAGTGGATAGGAAAATAAAAACCTAGTTAGACAAATTTGAATTAGTATTATTATACTCAAGTGGACTAATTCAGTCAATCTATCCAACAAAGTTCTAACCAACATAAACAGAAGAATAATAAAGAAGAATGTGTACAGTCTCTCGATATAAAACAATGACAAAAGTTCGAGTTCTGCACATTACTGTTTCAAAGTTGACTTTGTCCTCATTCTTTCATTGAGGGGGAAAAAAATAATAATAGTGAACGTCCTCAATTTTTCCATTACATTCTCAGTTAACAAACAGGTGATCGTCAATGAATAATGGCAAATCTAGTCCATTATAAGGAGACAAATGTATAATGATTCAATGAATAACGTTTGTAGAGTCTGTGTCCGAAAAAAAAAATGAAGAAATTAATTCCTCCAATTTACTGTTCTCAAGTTGACTTCATTCTTAGTTCCAAATATTTAATATACCAAACAAGTCATTTTCCATTTCTTTCTCGGCTACCAAACAATATTGGGATAATAAATACATTATCCAGCAATTTGATATTAAATTCTGAATTTCTACGGCGAATCTATCGGACATAATTCATTAATTCTAGTTAGTACAGAAGAGAAGACTAGGAAAGAGAGCTTTTTCCTATTGTTTCCTGCTAAAAAAACTAAATATCTTTCCAGCCTTTCAAAGTTGACTTTTTCTTCGTCACTCTTATACGATAAAGAAAAGAAAAAACAACGACCAAGACACCAAGTGGTCGTCCTCAATTTTCCTGCACTTTCTCGGCGACCAAACAGCTAGCATCCCATCAAATGCTAACAAAAAACGTAACAGACTCAGTCCACACACAAACTAATTCGCCCAAATCTAATCATCCGATCAGTACAAAGATCAAAACAAACACAGCAAAAACTAAAAATCGAAAAAGGAAAAAAAAAAAAGTACCTGGCCGATCATCTTGTGCTTGAGAAGTTTGTCCTTGTCGAGAATCTTGATCGCGACGTTCTCTCCGGTCTCGATGTTGCGAGCGAACTTGACCTTGGCGAAATTCCCCTCTCCCAGGGTCCGACCTAGCTCGTACCTCCCCACGCGCGTCCTGGTGCTGCCGCCCGCCCTCGAGCTCGACGACGACATCTCCGTCCTCTTCCTCTTTCTCTCTCTATCTCTTCAACACCTTTCCTTCCTTCCTTAGATTCCTCTTTCTCTCTCTATCTCTCTCTCTCTCCAGAACCTTCCCTTGACTATCAAGACCTCTTCTTCTTACAAGGCTGCCATACCTGGGACTTAGCCACCCTCATCTTTGCCTCGATTTTGGAGAAGAAGAAACAGAAATCAACACACACAAATCCCAAAGAAAACACTTTCCGAATCCGAATCCGAGGTTTCTTCGCTCAGAATCCGAGAGAAGCTTCTGCGAAGTTGACAACGAAGAAGAACGAGGAAAGAGAATTCTCCGCGGATGGATCGTACGAGAATCCCATTAATTCGGAGCGGATCAAACGATGAAAAACCAAACCAACAAAAAAATATATTTGGAATTGACGAATAATTTTGTCAATTTACATTCGCAAATGGGAAAATCAAATTTTCTTTTTGGGTTTACTAAATGGGAAAAATGGAATGAGGGACGTAGATCTGTGGGTTGTGATTTGCTATTTGAGGGAAAACGAGAAGTTTCTACGGCGGGATTTTGGTATTGAAGATTTGAAAGATAATTAGCTTTAGCCTTTAGGGCTTTTGCGATGCGATTGGAGTGAAAAGTATTAGTAGAAAAGGGTGGGAGGTGGCTTGCCTTATTCTTATACTAGGAAGTAGGAAAGGAAGCTTCAGAGCTGGTTCATTTGGATTTTTGACTTACAGTGACTTAAATATAGATTTTGAGTTAAATTTAAATTATAATTTTAATTAAAGTTATAATTTTAATTTTAATTTTAATTTAATTATGTATATTTAAATTATTATTTAAAATAAAATAAAAATTTGAATTTATATTTGAATAGATTAAAATTTAAATTTATATTTAAATATTATTTTAATAAAAACTCAATAGTGATGAAAAATTTTAATATGATATATGGGTAGGAATTTATTTATCTTTTCGTTGTGAACGCAAAAAAAAAATCATTTCAATCGGAATTAAAACGAAATAGTTATAGCGTTTTTAAAAATAAAAAAATATTATTTATTAATTTGAGTTTGAGTTTAAAAACTTGAGTTAAATGGAGAACTTGAGCTCAAATTTTAACCCCAAACTCAAATTTAAATTCAAATTTTATAAAAAAAATATAAATATAAATAAAATTATAATTTGAGTTCAACTTTTTTTTAAACTTAAGTACAAAAGAACAAGCCCTCAAGTTAGTTTCAATGCGCAACAAAAGGCTTTCACATGTAGTACTGTTACTAGCTGAAAAGTAGTAACTTGTGTTCGTTAGACCTAATTATAAAAATTAATGATAAAATTAGATAATAAAATATTTAAAAAATACTGTAGCGAACTATAAATCATAATTCGAATCGGAACTAAACAATTAATAAATACGGACACATTTGAAAAAATTAACTAAAAATGATGCACGAGAAAGATATTGATTCAGGGACATTTTTAAGAGATTATTTTAGTTGAAAAATTGTAAAAAGGAAAAATGTAGCATATAGTTTAATGAAGCATATTTAAAAAGAGCATTACTAAGAGGTTGTTTGGTACCTAGATTCGTTCCCTGATTCGAATCATAGTTCGTAGTTCGCTACAGTATTTTCTCTCATAAAAAATACACGTAAATCAAAAATGATTCTAATCACATGGTTCTAATCCATGAACCAAACGTCTCCGTACAACTCCGCAAGCTATTGAGCCGCATGTGAATCCCACAAGGGTATGGGGTCCACCTCAAGTGTCTGAGAAGTTGCGGCTTTATAGAGTTGTTATGTCATTTTTATATTTAAAAATAAAGATTAATTACAAAAATTTTCTCTAAATTATAATTTTTGTAACACTTTACCTTCTGATGTTTAAAATGTAAAATATGTTCTTTTTAGATAATAAAATGTTAATAAAAAAACTTCAACCGTTAAATTTTTAATAGAAATTGACATTTAATTTATTTTAGGAGTATTTTGGTAACTCTATGGTTTAAAATTTAATATGAATTTAAAACTAATTTAAATTTGAACTTTTAATTATAGAACATCCATCATTAATTTTGTCATTGGGAGTGAAAAAGATTTATTTTTTTTAAATATATTGTATGTAAATTAGACTAAAAAATTAGGGGGCATGATTAAAATAGTAATTGTGCTCTAAATTAACCTAAAACTGAAAACTCGAATCGGTGAAATGAATGAGGCCTTAACAACTCAAGTTAAGAATTTGAATTGTGTGTGAGAGAGAAAAATATTGTAATAAAAAGTCAAATTTAAATTTTTTTAAGAGAAAACATTGTAGCAATAGAACTTGAATTGTGAAAATAACAAGACTATCAAACTAAGGGACCATTTAGTTCGCTAATTCGAGTTGAGATGTGATTTTGAGTGAGAGCTTTTTACTGTAATAAAAAAATTAAATGTAACTGTTTCTGAAAGTTTTTTACTATAACAAAACTCAAATCGGTGAAATGAACGCCTAAGAGTCCGTGAAGTTGCCGCCAAAACTCCTTCATGCTACTCCACAACCTAGAGGTTTCTCATGCTTCTTGCATGGCCGTGAAAGTTCAACCAGTTGGCCAAAAGATTGAAAGCACAAAATCAATGAAATCTAAATGTTAGGAAAGAAAATCTAAACATTCTCACAGTTAAAATCATTGCGATTGATATTATGACTATCTATAATTATAATTATAAAATATGTCAATCTAACCTTAAAAGATGAATTATATGAGGTTTTAATATAACAAGAGTTACAACAGAACTTAATAATTATAAAATATATCAATTTAACCTTAGTGCTCAACTGAGGTTATTTGAGACCACTAGTAGTGGTGACATAGTGGTGAAGACGTCTTATTTGATATTTAATTTATTTATATAAGTTTAAAGTTTGAGTCATTTTCGATGCAATGACTAAAGAGTTTGTCCTTTCGTATGGATTATGTAATGGGAATCTCTTTAATTTTCATCATAAAAAAAAATAAACAAATAAACAAATAAGGCTATCTTAAACAATGTGATAAGGATAAGGTTTATATAAGTTAATCTACCAAATGTTTATTTTTATATTTGGCTTGTCGACTGTAGTATTTAAAATAGTAAAGCAGTACGTCGTATAACTTTTGGCCTGTAATTGAAGGTGTCTAACATGTCATAAATTTTGGCCTTGTTCACTTCGCGGATTTAAATTTTCAATTTAAGTTGAGATGTGACATTTTCAGAGAGCTTTCACTGTAGCAAAAAAAAAAATTAGATGTGACATTTTCTGAGAATTTTTTACTGTAGAAACCTAAAACTGAAAACTCGAATCGGTAAAATAAACGAGGCCTTTATCTATGTCACTTTTCGATGGCTTGTTAAATAAGAAAGCTTACCCATGCTAAACAGTAAGCAATAATCATCACCTTGAATTTATAATGGATTACATTTTTTTTCTACACCGGAAACTCTTGTCGTAATAATACAATCATAGAGTGTTACTGTGTTAGAGCTAAAGATTCGTTAGCCTTGTATTAATTAAACCGAAATTGGTTATGTTACAACTAGACACGTGTCTATTTTTTATTAGAAAAGTCAGTTGCTGACTGTAACAGATTGTAATTGCTATTTTTTGTTCATTTCACCGATTTGAGTTTTGTTACAGTAAAAAGCTCTCAGAAACAGTCACATTTAACTTTTTTACTACAGTAAAAAATTCTCACATAAAATCACGTCTCAACTCGAATTAGAAAACTAAACGGGCCCATAGTATGAAAGAGATGAGCAATAGTGAAGAGATTATTCTTTTTCAGACAAATTATATATGTTTTCCTAGATCTATTGCCTCTAAAATTTTAATTTTAACTTTTTTTCTCTCGATTTTCTACAACTCTTACAAATTTTCTCCCTCAACTAATTTTTTTACGGAAAATATCACGTGAAATGTAAAAACTAATAAAAAAACTCTTTATGTTAAAATTGTTCATAGAAATAACGTATCATACAAATAATGAGTATTGTTGAATCATTTTTGGTACACAAGTATTCTGTTAGTTCATCTTTATTTAGTCACACAGAAGTAAAATTACGCAGTACAAGTTATCATTTTTTGTAATACAACAACTTTATTTAATTTACTTGACCTAATGAATCTTGGACGTTGTCGGCCAACAACAATAACAGAAGTAAGAATTTAACAGAGGGAAAAAATTTGTAAGAGTTGCTAAAGTTTAGGGAAAAAAAGCTAAATTTAAAGTTTATGGGGCATTTTGTGGTAATACCTATAGTTCGGGGGAAAAACGCGTAATATGTCCTACTTTTTCTCTCACAAATTTTTTATTTTATTTTATTGATGTGTGTTTCTCTAATATGGTAAAAAAAATAAACTATCGATAATTCTCTATAAGATTTATATTAAAAATTATTTATTATATATATTATTTTAATTAAATGTGATTTTTATTAGATCAAGCGGCTAGCAACTGATACTATCAATAGAGAGGCTTACCTAAGAAATTATTATTATTATTATTATTTAAAGATATTAGTTCGACGTGCTTAGGCCATCTCACTCAATGCTTAAATAGCGCTGGGCAGGAGGAGGTATTTTGTGCAGAGGGTTAGTGCTGGTGAGCAGTATCGCGTCATATATGACGCGGTACTGTTCACCCAACGTTGTTGTGCTTAATTAAAATAAAAGCCCATGTGTATTTTTCTAATTCCAAAATTTTACCCCAAGTTCATAATTTTGATGAAAATTTCTTTCTTTTTGCACAAAAAATTAAAATTCTTCCTTTGTATCCCGGTATTTATTTTTAATTTTTTTGGTTAATTTAAATATTTTTACCAGTAAATTCGTGTTACATTAATTAATTAAATTCATGTTTAATTAATAATATTAATTTATTAATTTTTACGAGTTGTTTAAATTATAAATTATTTTATTCTATTAATATTTTAATAGTACACACATGCATGATTGGTGAAATATATTGATCGTTGGGAATTAGTAAATAAGAAATAGAAAAAGGAATGTATATTGAATATTCTTTTTAGAGTACAAAATTAGAGTAAATGAGTTGGAGATGAATTTCTTGGATGATTTGAATTTATTTTGAAGATAGAGCAACTCAAAATAGAATAATGGGTTGGAGATGGCCTTGGTGTGTATAACAATTTGTTCCCTTCCTTATCAAGGGAACCCAAAAAATGGAGTTTTTTTTTTTCTTTTTTCTTTAAGTTAGACAACTGCGTGTGACTAATTTAAAACAACGGTTAAACAAATTATTGGGGAAAAAAGGAAGAAAAAAGAAAGGATGAAAGAAATAAAGACAAAAGGGAGAAAAATGAAGTAAAGGGCAGAGGAAAAAGATAAAAAAAAAAATTAAAAAAAAACTTATGTGAAATGTTTCGCAATTGAAACTGTAATTTATGAGAATCACAGGTAAAAAATGTTTATATAGGAACATATTTAAAAAAATTAATTTAACAAAGTAATTAAAAAATATATTTTAAATAACCATAAAAAAGTATTTATAGGGGATATATTTAAAAGTTTATAAAAATTAAAGGTTAAGAGATGTAATAAAAAAAAGGCAGGAAAAGAAAAAAATGAAAAAAGCAAAATTTAAAAAAAAAACTAAAAAGAAAAAAGGACAAAAAAAAGCTAAAAATATTAGGCAAGAAACCAAACCGAGGGCAACGAAACAACCCCCTAAGAAAGTGGATTCTCTCCTGTGAGGAGAGAAAAAGATATGATGATCCATCTAAACAAATGTAAAAATTTAGATTAATTAAAAAATTATCCTTAAACTATATTATTAATACACTTTACTCTCTAATATTTAAAACGTAACATTAAACTATATCAATAATACACTTTATTTTCTGATATTTAAAACGTAACATGAAATATAACGTTTATAATTATTGTTTTAAAAAAGCACATATTAGTCAACTGCATCATCACACTCAAATACTCAACTACCATAACGTTTTTGAATAAAAGATTAGAGATACTATAACGACAAACACCAGGCATTTTTTTGTAGTCATTCTTCAGTAGAGCAATCATACGGACAATACATGTTTCTAAATATAAGACGCGTTAAAATAAATAAATATGCAAAATATATAATTGTTAATATTGCTCTAACGATTGAACAATAGAATCTTACAAAAAGTGTCTTTTTTAATTCTACCATAAAAATCTCTTTTTTATTTGTTTTTTCTAGTTGTTGACTTGTTTCTTAGTTGTTTATGTTAGTATTGTAATAACGATAACAGTTTCTCCATCTATTTACGTTTTATCTCAATTAAAAGGTGGTTTTCTCACCGCTCTTAATTTATGTTGTGTGGTTTGAGTCTATATTGGGAATAGGATGTGACTCATCTTGAGTTTTTTTTTTTTGTGTGTGGCAAAATCATGTTATCGTGCCACTTATTAGAGGATTTCTCTCATTGTTGGGTTAAATGTACGTTTACATTATATAGTCATGTAAGTGACACCCGTTTCTATACCTTTAGATTTGTTATGTATCATAACTTTTTAGTGGCTCTTTAATAAATTCTCATTGTCGATTGATTATTAAAAAAAAAAAAGACCGTGTAACATTCACAAAGTTTTTCAAAATAGTTAAAAAAGTATTCCCTAAAAGTTTTGCTGAATACCATGTGTGCTCCTACATTCTTAATAATTAAAAGTATCCTAATGTCTTTAAACTACACCAAAATTATCCGTTAAGTTTTAAAAAATAGTTAAAATACAACATTTAACTAGTTAAATTGTGGAAAATGGGATAATCACTTTTAAGAATCAATATTTAAACATTATGTTGGTAATTGTGCTAACAACCTATAGTTCAGTTTCGATATAATAAAAAGAGACAAAGATGGGGCATCCTCGGGACAGCCCCGGGGCAAGCCCGGGAAAGCCCCAGGGCATCCCCGGGACAGCCCCAGGGCATCCCCGAGGTAGCCCCGGGGCAGCCCCGGGGCATCCCCGGGACATCCCCGCGAGAGCCCTGGGACAGCCCCGGGGTTGTCCCGGGGATGCCCCGGGGCTATCCCGAGGCTAGTGATGTCAAACGTGTCGTGCTGGACCGGCACGACATGCTTGACCCCAGGGCCATCACAAGCCTGGGCCGTGCCAGGCACGGCCCTGCACAGTGCAAGGCCGTGCCTAAGAAGAAAAACTCAAGCCCGGTCCAGGCCCTTGGCGCCTAGTCCATAAGGGCCAAGGCCGAGCCTGGGCCCAGGCCCTTCACGGGCCGGCCCCGGCCCTTGTATTTTTTTTAAATTTAATTAAAAAAAATATCATATGCCCCAAAAGATGTGATTTTATTGAATTGACGTAATAGGAGTACACATAAATGACTGCCTCATTAAAAACCTTACTAAGTAAAACCCGTGGGGAGATCGGGACAAAACCTTAGCGAAGGAAAAAAGAGTGCAGTAGCTAGTAATAGTAAATTACAAACCTAAGTGCTTCCAGAAGATTCTGTTATTTCTAAGTTAGAAAAATATTCTTGCATCGAATCATTTGTGTATTGTTGTTTTCATCTTCTGGCATCTTTCTAGTCTGGATGCATTCTGCTTCTCTTCTCGTCAAGAATTCGGTTGCTTGCGCTAATAGCTTGCTCCGATGCTACCGTTGATACTGGAGTTGTCAGAATGTCACGAGCTATTAGGGACAGTGTTGGAAAATGATTTGTCTTGCTCTTCCACCACTGTAAGATGTCTAGTTTGTCGTCATCGATTACAAAATTTGCTTCAAAATATTTGACTAGTTCCGTAGACGCTTGTGTTGAGGACGATCCTGCCATTTTCTCTTTCTTCTTCAAAAAACTCCACGATGATCCTTTAGGCCCCGAACTGGTAGTTGACGACGAAGTTCCCTGTTCTTTTTGACTTGTGCTATATTTTGCTTCATACAAACTAAAATTTTTTTCTAACATTTTCTTAGCGTCAGTAATACTTCGTTGCATATCTATTTTTAAATTCTCTGCGATAGCAGTCATCAATGATTCAGTTCCATCTACTCCGTACCTAGGATCTAAAATGGTTGCCAATGCATATAACATAAGACAACCTGACCAATAACTTTTAAATTTATTTTTCATTAAGTTAACTATATTTCCAAAAAGTTATGTATCCCTATAATAAGAAAATATTTCTGAAATATTAAATAGTTGATGTAAAGCTAAATGTGCAGTAGGATAATAAACACCAGAAAGTAATTCAGTAGCATTGTAAAAAACTTCTAAAAATTTAAAAAAATACTCAGCAATCTGCCAATCAGGATCAAAAATTAAAATTTGATCATTCTTACTGCTTACGTATGTCGTGATAAGTTGTGAATACGGGAGTGCTACCTTCAACATTAAATATGTTGAATTCCACCTATGTCTCACGTCAGTTGGAAACTTTCTTGGGCGCATCTGGCTGTTCCTGCAATATTGTTTGAATTCTTGGAGCCGAGCTCCAGAACTAGATATGAAGGATAATGATTCTCTAATATTTGTAAGATTAGCTGAGATATGTTCAATTCCTGCCTGAACTACTAAATTAATAATGTGACATGCACACCGTTGATGAAAAATTTCCCCTCCAAATGCCGGTTTCAAACTATGTTTAAACAGATTAATTGCAGCTGTATTAGCTGACGCATTATCAAAAGTAATTGTTAAAACTTAATCTTCTATCCCATAAAACCCAAAAATTTCTATTATTGTAATAAAAATAGCTGTTGCGTTATGAGGATATGGACATAAACGAAAACTAATTATTCTTTTTTTGTAAAATGCAATCGTCATCAACGTAGTGCGTTATGACACATAAATATCCAGTTTTATTACACCCCTCCAACAGATCAGAAGTGCAAGACACAGTAGCATTAAAAGTCCTAAAATTATCAACAAGAGATTGTCTCATTGCATGAAAAACTTTCACGCAATTAGAATGAGTTGTGTTTCTACTTACCCGTTTAAATTGTGGGCAAAAGGTTGTCTGGATGAATTCTTCTAAGGAGGCATCATCTGCAAAAGAAAGAGGCAATTCAGCACTAGCTAGAAATTTAGTTAGTACCTCACAAGCACGTTGTGCATCGTATGTAAAATTTTATAACTCATGTGGCGGGAGTCCACACTCCCACCTTGGTGCAACGGTAGACATACTTTCCAATGTCTATCCAGATGACCAATACCCCACCCTTTTTATTAGAAAAGTGTTTTTTTACAATATTTACATACCGCATGAATTTCTATCTCACCTGTTTTTGGATTTGGTCGGGGCTCCTCGGTGAAATGCTGCCATGCCGGAGAAATTCACAGTCTTTTTCCTCTGTTACGTTCTCCAGCTTCCTCGTTGTGTACTGAAGCATTATCCACCGGAGCATTTTATGGTTCATTGAGGGTGGGGTTGGAAGGCATCATTTCTTCCTCAAAAAATGTCTCCTCACCAAGGTCAGGAAGAGCAGTGAAATCAGGGAAGTTTGGTGAGACCATTTTCTGGAAATTGATAGAACTTGATTGAACTTTGTAAATGAAAGAGCTAGAAAATGAATGAACGCGTGAAAAAAGCTTAGAATCAAAATCAAAAGAGACAAGTTGAGAGATAGAATGAGAGTGAAATGAGAAGATGAGAGTGAATTGTTGTGTGGGATTTATGGTGGAATTAAGGGGTATTTATTGGGGATTTTAGGGTTGAAATTTGATTTTTTCCGTTGGGCCCTTCGCGGGCCCAACGTGCGGCACGTGACGGGCCTCCCGTTTGGCCTATTACGTGCCAAACGGGAGGCACGTGATAGGCCAAACGTGAGGCCAGTCACGTGCCGAACGTTGGGCCCATGAAGGGCCCACTGGACCAAATGAAATGGGCTTCTTCGTGGGCCGTTTCACAGGCTTGGGCCGGGCCGAATCAGGGTCAAATATGGGCTTGGGCCCGGGGCTGTCCCGGGATGGCCCAGGGCTGTCCCGGGGATGCCCCGGGGCTGTCCCGGGGATGCCTCGTGGCTATCCCGGGAATGCCCCGTGGCTATCCCGGGGCTGCCCCGGTGCTGTCCCGGGGCTGTCTCGGGTTTGCCCCGGGGCTGTTCCGGGGCTGTCTTGGGGCTGCCTCGAGGCCGTCCTGGGGAGGCTGTCCCGTGGCCGGGGCCCG